>NW_022196912.1:45109861-45114919 GCF_008632895.1 Mastomys coucha | reverse complement strand
CATTTCAAATGTTACCCCCTTTCCCAGTTTCCCCTCTGGAAACCCCCTATCTCACCCCCAATCCCTCTGCTTCTACGAGGGTGCTCCCCCACCCACCCATTCCCACATCACCGCCTTGGTATTCCCCTACACTGGGGCATAGAGCCTTCAAAGGACCAAGGGCCTCTCCTCCCACTGATGCCAGACAAAGCCATCCCCTGCTACTTATGTGGCTGGAGCCGTAGGTCCCTCCATGTGTACTCTTTGGTTGGTAGTTTAGTCTCTAGGAGCTCTGGGGGGTCTGGTTGGTTAATATTGTTGTTCTTCCTATGGGGTTGCAATCCCCTTCAGCTCCTTCAGTCAGTTCTCTAACTCCTCCATTGGAGTCTCCATGTTCAGTCCAATGTTTGGCTGTGAACATCTGCCTCTGTATTTGTCAGGCTCTGGCAGAGCCTCCCAGGAGACAGCATATCAGGCTCCTCTCAGCAAGTACTTTGTGGCATCCCCAGTAGTGTCTGGGTTTGGTGTCTGTATATGGGATGGATCCCCAGGTGGGGCAGTCTCTGGATGGTCTTTCCTTCAGTCTCTGCTCCATACTTTGTCCCCATATTTCCTTTAGACAGGAGCAATTCTGGGTTAAAATTTTGAGAGAATGGTCAGTGGCCCCATCCCCCAACTGGGGGCCTTACCTAACCTCTGGATATGGTCTTTATAGGTTCTCCCTCCCCTTTGTTGGGCATTTCAGCTAATCTCATCCCCGTTGGGTCTTGGGAGCCTCTTGCTTTCTGGCATCTGGAAATTGCTGGTTGCTACCCGCATCTCCCCATCCCCCATTGCTACAAACCTCTGTTCAAATTTCTGACCCTCTGTACATCATCTCCATCTCATCCCATACCTGACCCTGCCCTGCTAGAACACTTTTCCCTGATTGTCTAACTGCATTCATCTCCCCAGGTCCTGTACGGGCACTGGAGTTTTGCTGTAAGAATTTAGGATGAACACAGTTCAACCAGGCACATCTAAGCTCTAAGCCTCTACTCCTCTGCCTGGGGAGTTCAGGGCCCTGCCATGTGCCCTTCTGTCTGCCAAGGCTACCCTTAGGGACTCTGGATTGCTTGTTGATTTCATGGCCTCAAGTTCCAGGACATAATGAGTATATGGAAGGATGTCCCAGGATGTCAGAGTCTGTTTTCAGCAGCGAACATCTGTACTCCCAAAATATAAATCTGTTTTTTATTCTGCGTTATGATCTCAGTGAATCCAGTTATATATTCATCTACCCACCCACCTATCCATCCGAAAATATTTATTGAGTGCTATGTCTGAACAGTCTTTACATCCACAGAGCTCACAGTGAAATCAGAATGTCAAGGTTTAATGAAATAATTTCATGAACCAGTGGGATTTTTCATGTACAGCAAGCACTAGAATTTAGAGAGGCCTGCAGAGATTAAGAATGTGTGCCAGGGAAAGATGGCCAGGTCACAGTGGGAAAAGACACTGCCCAGAGGATGTGATATGTCAGCAAGAAGAGATAAGGGTAGAGGACAGGGCCCAGAGGAGAGGAAGTGGTGTTGATTCTACTGACAGACTGTATACAGATTTAGGACTGGGAGAGGGTACTCTGAAAAGGGACAGCCGGAGCAGAGAGGCCTGACCTCATCAGGCACGGTAAAAATAAAAAAAATAAATAAATAAAAATAAGTAAAAAATAAAATACTGTGTGTGTAGCTTTTTTATAAAGGGTTTTCATCGGTAGCTGGTGACACCAGTTTTCATCTTGAATAGTAGACCACTCACTGCCTTGTCCTCAAGCAAATAGCATGTGTTTTTACTGTGAACCGCCCCATTACTGTAGCAGCCCGAGTGGCTTGTATCAATGGAGTGGGCAGGTGGACACAGGATTTAAGTTTGAGATGTGGGGGAATAAAACTATACAAGCTGGTCATAGCTCCATAGTGATTCTGTAGCTTCTGACTTACCTGCTGGAAAGTGTTAATAGCCAGAGCCAGAGAACATTGGGGAGACCAAGGACCACAGTGTGCTTGAGACACCCTGGATGGCACAGCAAGGCTGAATGCAGCAGAATAAGGAATGGGTCTAGAGAAGAGGTGTCACCTAGATATTGCATGCTGGCAGCAAGGTTTGAGTCCAAGAAACACAATACTCGAAAGATCCCCAGCAAAGGATGAGATACCAAGAAGATGGGGACAGCGCAGCTGTGTCACAGGGGTCATGGATAACCCCAAAACAAACATGACTGGTGCTGTCCTCAAGAAGGAAGCTTTCTGCCGTGGTTAGCACCCGGAGGCCATCTTGGTCACAGATGCAAGATAGCATCTTGACCTAGGAAGAACAGTTGTTGAGTGTATTAGTTAGCCTCTATTGCTGTGATAAAACATCATGACCAAGGCAATGAATAGAAGGAAGGGTTTATTTAGGCTTATGGTTCCAGGGGAATAAGAGTCCTTCATGGCGTGGAAGCAGCTGGAGCAGCAAACTGAGAGCTTACAGCTTGAACTGTAGGCAAGAAGCAAAAAGGCCCAGCTGGATGTAATGGGAGTCTTTAAACTCTCAAAGCCCAACCCAGATAAAGCTACACCTCCTAAACCTACTTAAAGAGCACCCAGGACTTCTGAGAATACCTCCTCATCCAAACCATCACACCAAGCATGTCAGGGACTAATAAACTAATTAACAGCTAATAAACTGAAGGACAGAAGGGAACGTGGAAACCACTTTCAAGACATGCAGCTTTGAAGCAGCACCAAGGAGAGCAATCCAGCAAGACACAGACATGGGCCCAAACGAGGACTTTCTCTACTATTCACTTGCTCTCTTCTCCCATACCCCATTAAAGCTTCAATACCATCATCTAGCAGGGAGGTGCTTTAGCTAAAGGACATCCTGTGACTTTCTCCAGCCATTTTCCTGGGCTTCAGAACACTGCTATGACCTACCTCATACCCGCAGAAGATGGGGCATGCTCATGAGTAACTGCTCACTGCAGAGACTCTAAGACCCAGCCTTCTTACCTCCACAAAGAATGTTCTGAAGACTCAGAGAACTCCATGAAGCTGTGCATCATCCTGGAGCACTTGAACTCCAATAGTCTCCCGGTTATCTTTCTGATCTCACGCCTCATGGAGAACAGCTTCCTAAGCACCCCATTATCCTGGAAGTTCTGAGCGACAGCTAATCAATGCTACCTAGATAAAAGTACAGCTTCCTGACTTTTGGATTGTTGGGATTCAAAATGACAGCCATCATTACAGAGAACTGTGAGAGCACTTCCCCCCTGAGAGTTTCTTCTCTGTTGAGTCTGGTGTTAAGGCACACGACAGCTGCTTTTTGACCCTGAAATAGTCCCTTGATCTCAAAGTCCTTTCCCAGAAAACCTATTCTGTGACACTAGGTTAGGTCCTCAGTCAGGACCACTCTATGCTCCTTGTTTCCTGGGGTCTCAGCAGGCCTTCCCTGTATCAAGAAGCTGGCAGAAGAAGGATGAGCTTGGAGCTCCCTTGACTCCCAACTCCCTTATCACAGAAACTATCCCTCCCTGCAGTCTCAGAGCTTCAGCCATGATTACAGAGCTGCAGAGCATTTAAAACACAAATTGTGGCTGAAATGTGTGCCATCCTTGTACCTGCACACATTTTCTCCACACTCTCAATTATGCCACAAATTGAGAGCCTCCTGCAACCACATTCTGTCTCCACTCTTCTCATTTATTTTACATTAGCACAAGCGGTTTTGATCCATAATGGCTGAAAAAAATGATTTTCTGGAATGTGCCAAAATGAAATGAAGAAAGATTATTAACCTGCATGATAAAATTCAAGCTTTATAACTAAAGGTGCCTTCAAGGAAGTACTCTGAGATAGAAGGATAGAGTTATCAGCCAGCAATTAAGAATTGGTGAAAGTCCTCAAACAAGGAGAACAGTGTTATAAACACCTCTCAGCCTGAAAGTATTGAGCAACAATTATAAAAATTAATGCTACCTAGATAAAAACTATAGCTTCACAGTGTTTGAATTGTTGGGGATCCCAAGTCACTGCGGTCATTAGATAGGGCCATGAAAATTCACTTCTTTATTAACCAAGGACTGGATGTGGTACAACCGCTTTGTAACATTTCCTGCCCAGCAACTTGGTGATTGCAGAAAGTCAAGTTGTTCACATCTCCCAACAACCAAGATGCAGCTTAGATATGTAGGTATCCGGGGAACTTTGGCTAGATGGTTGGATTCATAGATAAGTAAATGGATATATACATAATCATATAAAGGAACATATATAGGTATTCTAATTTTCTTTCTGTTACTGTGACAAAACACTTGGACCAAAAGCAACTTAGAGAAAGAAGAATTTATTGGCTTACACATCCAGGTCATAGCCCATCACTGAGAGTAGTCAGGTCAGACACTCAAACAAAAGCTTGAAGCAAAAACTATGGATGGACACTGCTGGATGGTTTATGAGCTCATGTTTATCTAGCTTTCTTAAAAAGTCCAGAACCACCTTCCCAGGAGATGGTACTAGGGATGTGTTCCTCCTACAGCTAACAATCAAGACAATCTCTCACAAATGTGACCTCAGAACAATCTGGGCCAGGCAATTTCTCAGTTGAGACTTCCTTCTTAGCTGACTCAAGGCGGTGTCAAGTTGACAGCTAAAGCTAACCAGAGCAACATGTATACAGATGACCTCTTAACATTTTTGAAGAGTGGCTAGTGAGACAAGCTACCAATGTCTGTGCATGCCTCCCAACTGTGATTATCCCTAAAAGCTTCCAAAAGCAGCTATCCACTTTTGAGGGAGGTGGGAGACATGGAACCTCGATGAGAATTATGAGGCCACCACTATATGCTGACACTCAGCTAATTACAGAGTCATACCTTGGATGGCCTCCCACCATAGATCAACCCACATGAGGTAACTACTGATTGATTTCTTTGTTCACTCAACAAACCGCTACTGTGTTTCAAAACCTGGTGTCTGCTGTGATGAAATTTAGTCATGCCTGAAAGAGCTCCATCTTTACCGGTCCTACAACTAACGGGCTCTCTCTCTCTCT
>NW_022196912.1:45087013-45109851 GCF_008632895.1 Mastomys coucha | reverse complement strand
TCTCTCTCTCTCTCTCTCTCTCTCTCTCTCTCTCTCTCCATAATTACTCTCTTTCAGGTTATTACCATCTTACCTCCAGAATAATTTTTCTCCATGTGCTATGTTTCATAGGTACATCCTTAGTTTCCTGGATCTTTTTTTTTTAAAAAAAGTCTATTTTCCTCTAGCTATTTTTAAAAATGTGCAATAATTATTAATATTCCCTCTAAGTATGTGGGGCTACTGTCTTTGCACACCAGGTATGAAAATGGTAACATGCATAGTCACTTAGTAGTTGATACGTACTGGCAGACAAGTGGGGAACTTGAACCCACGACACTTCGGTGCCATGGCTAGAGCTGAAGTACCTTCTATTTGCTACTTCACTAGTCAGTTGTTAAGCATAGGTGGAAACACCCAGAGATGAACAATAATATACAACTTGGCAGTCTGTAAGGAACACTGCAGTCTAGGAAGCCTGTCTTAATGAATCCCTATTAAATGAGGCTGTCCCGGCCATGGACAGCTATAACTGCCTTCTCAGTGCCAGACCTGCTGTCCTCTCTCTGGGCTACCTACCACTCCAGACTGCACGGGTGGCTCTGCTTCGGTTCATAGCACAGATCCCTCAGTCAACCTCTTGTCCTAAGTTGCCCTCAATCTAAGTCCTCCCTAAATTAGGTCAGGGTCCTCTATCATGCTGGCGGGCATTTGATCCAGGGCCACCTCCGGCTGTGCTGACCTGATTTGCTCACCTCCATGTGTCCCTCCGGGCTCCTTCCTACACTGCATCTTCCTTTACCACATCAAAATAGGCCATGTCTTGGGTTGGCTTATATTCCTCTCCTGCAGGCTTGGGTGCTCCGTGTCTGCCCATTAGCCCCTGGTCTTTGAAAATTAAAATGATCTGTACACGTTAACCAACTTTAATAACATGGTCTGGACATGTTAGCCAATTGCATTTAAAGTAATTCTTAAATGTGCACACGAAGAGCCTATCCTTAGAAGTTGTAGGTGAGTTTTCATGAAGCCCCCTTCTACATAAAAGCCCCTTTTATGAAGAGGCATAAAAATGTAAGCTTCAGGTTTGGGCGGATCCTGCACACACATAGTCACACACACACACACATACACACACACACACACACACACTCAGCAACTTCTGATCCAGTTAGGATAAAAACAGTGATTGCTGCTAGCAGGACCCATGTTCCACAGTTGACTGACTTAACTTACGCAGTTATCAAGCCTACTATCCAGGCCTAGGAGAAGAGGGCCTGGAAAGAGAGGCAAGGAGAGTCTTCTTGTCCCCACTTTGTTTTCCTGTCGCTGTGATAAAACTCCAACCAGAAGCAACCTGGCGAGAAAAGGATGGACTTCATCCAACAGCAGATAGTCCATCACTGAGGAAAGTCGGGGAAGGGAGTCAGCGCAAAAAACTTAGGAGAAAGGGCCTGGAGCAGAAGCCACAGAGGAATACCGCTTCCTAATCAGCTTTGTGAATCTATCCAGGACCGCCTGCCTGCTCATGGGAGGCACTGCCCATGGTAAGCTGAACCCTTTTATATCAATCAGAAAAAAATATTCCACAGATTTACTAACAGCACAGTCTGGTGGAGGCAATTCCTCCGTTGAGGGTCCCTCTTACCAACTGACTCTAGCCCGTGTACCCAGTACACCCATGAGTCGCCTAATGCCACCTCTCCCTCCCGCTGTAGAATGAACTCAGCACACTGAATCACTTCCAGTGACTTTTGGGTTCTGACCTTTGCTGACCCCAGATGGTCTCTGTGAGGGCCTGCTTCTCCCTCCTGCACCTCAGGTGCTCCCCTCTTCCTGTAAGATGCCAATCTTAAACCCAATACCTTGTCTTCCTATAAATTTTTAAGTTCTCCTCCTCCCTGTATCTCTTATATCCTAAAAGTTATAGGTTTCAGAGGAAGAAAATAGCCCCATTATATGAATTAAGAAGGGGAGGCCCTGAAACAGGAGTAGTCTACCCGGGTCCCTGCATACAAGAAAACTAAAGTCATGCTCACTAACTGTAAGTCACTCAGCTCAGAAATCCATTTCTCCAGTGATTTCTCCACTGATCCGTGCCCTACCCTTTCCCTGACCTTGGAGAGAATTAGGAAGCCCCAATTGTGGGGACAAGACTGAGGGATCCACACTTAGGAGAATGTCAGTGATGTCTGCCTTGGTCCATTTGGGTAGCTCTCCTCTCTTGTTCGCCTATTGGGATAGCCAGTGTTCAAGAAGAGGGACACCTGACTGCCATCATTGTTCTAAGACTTGAATGAAACCCATTTACTTGGCCTTGACTCATGTTCCAGAAGTTTCTGGAGTGGGAACTCCCCTGACAACTTGTTAGAGTATCCCAGTCCCCTCCACTAGCTTAGACCTGCCTTTGTTACACAGTGACTCTTCTACTAGTGCCAGTTGCTCTATCCTGCTGAACTGGGCACCGTGTCGGGTAATATCTACTTCAAGAAAAATGAGGTGACTTTGTCCCTTGGGTGTTTCAAGATATCTTCTTATCTTCACCAAACTGAGCCCCATCTGGAGTCATGACGCATATGGAAATGAGACTTTGACCCAAGCTGCTAAAATGTCCATCTCTGCTTACCTGCATGTGTATATGCTCAGAAGGGTCTACAGCTAGATGGAGGCTTAGGGTTGGCATCTCCAAGATGAGAAAGGAGTTTTGATTCTTTTAGTGCTGGGATGGCCCTGGGGATCTAGTTATCACACCCTTGTCCCTAGGCAGACGTTGGATCAGAACCAGAGGCTCCCCTTCACATACCATTGACACAGTTTCTATGAGAGACTGGGAAATTAGATCCTTAGATGGGAGTTCTGTTGTCAGGGTGGCATAGACTGGACACTGGACCCAGACACTTCTGTAGCTCTGATACAGAGACACAGTTCTGCAGAACCTCCTTGTTGTGTTTCCTCTGACAGTTAACATTTACACTAATCACATACTAACTAATGTGGCCCTGAATTTTTATCCAGAAATGAATGTCAGCCAGAGTTCTGCCTCTAGAGGTGAAATGAACTTTGTGTGCCGTTATAACGTGTGAACACCCACATTTGACCTGGAATATAAAGTACCGCAATGTCCACTAGAGACCCCGATTTTCTAGCTTGAGTTGATGTCATGTGTACCTGCTATCATTCTCTGCATGCCTTATAGAAGTGAGGCAGGAAGCCAGCAGAGGAGGGGCAGGCCAAGGGCTGGCGAGAGCCACATCCCTAACTCAGAGCTCTGTTTTGCACCTCACATGCCCCTGTGACATTTCCATAACCGTATATAAGGACCCAAGGGAAAAATTCACCTCGTCTGCGAATCTCCACTTACATACCACCCGGACCAGAGGCTGAGCCTCTGGTGCCCCAGCCAAGGCTCTGCAGAAGCCTGCAGGCTGCCATACATGTGTGTAAGGTACTCAGATCTGAGTCCCTCTGTGTGTAAATGTGAATGTATAGCCCGATAGATTCCAGCCCAGTACTTCAGAAAGGGCTAGGCCACAGGGGTCGCAAGGTACCAGGATCACATGCTGAAGATATCCATTTCACTGGGAACTCATATTTTCTTCCATCTCTTCTTTTAAGATCCCCAAACAGAAATATTTCAGAAAGTAAATAAAAGAAAATGGCTGCACACTTCCTTTACTGATGAACTGCAGTGCCCATGGGATTCCTGGAAACACACACTCACTGTGACAGCCATTACCAAACCAGCTCTGGGCAGCATCTTCCTGAAATTTATTGGAAAAATAATTAGAAGTCCTGTGCGTCTGGGCTACAGCCACAGGGTCAGCAAGTGTCCTCATCCTATAAAGTCATGACCCTGCACTGTGGCTGGCCCAGTGATCTGCCTAGGGTCTTCATTAACTCTGAAGAGAATCAACGTGCTAATTCCAAATGGCCTGTCTGGAGAAGGAATTGCAGCCAGCCTCCAGTAATCACTCTACAGGAACAGATGTACTCCTGAAGCAGGCCCTGCCCCTACCTTAGTGGTCCTTGGAGGCTTGCTCCAAGGGAAAGGTGGGGTCTGTCCAAGGAGCTAGTCCCAGGATTTCCCATGCTCCGGTGCTTCTCCTGAGATGATGTCTTTCCTGGGAAGTACATACAAGCTCAAGCTGTCAGAACAGTCAGGACTGCCCAACTGGGATCTCAGTCAGAGAAGACATCTTCCTCTCTGAGGAGTATACAGGACAGCTGACCACAGCTGTGCAAAGAGAAACTGCCCCGAAGAAGGTGACTTCTTTGTGACCCACTGTGGCTCAAGGGACAAACAGCAGGGTTTCTGGAAAACTTGAGATAAATGCAGACCTCCAGCCTCCCTCCCCTTTCTCAGAAGGGCAGAGGAGAGTCTACACCTTGGTAGGGCCCCAGAGATGCGTGTGCTTCGGAGCTTTGGACTGGAAGGTGTTGCTGCCTTATCATGGGAGAGGCAGATCCATTTGACCTTTGGTTTCTGTGTTCCTTTGTCCAGCATTTAGAAATACCAGTGCTTTTTTCTTTCTTTTCTCTTTCCTTCTTCTTCTTCTTCTTTTTTTATTTAATCTTTTTAAAAAATCAATGTCACCTTGATAGAAAGTTCACCCTGTACCACCCTGGATTCTGAGGGTGGTGTAGGAGGAGGCATCGTGTTCCCCTCTACTCAGGTATTTCTAGTAGCTCTGAAATAGCTGAACTCCCTCTGTGCAAAATTGCAGGTACTGAGCAGCAAGCCTGGTGCTGGGCGGCCTTTCCCTCACAGCCTTCAGCCCTAGAGGGAGGAGGCTTTCAGAGGATGGAAGAGGCACTGCTCTTTGTCCTTGGAGGAGGAGGAGGGTAGCTCTGGGCTGCTGCCCCCTGTCAGCCTCCTTCTCCTGCTGTCTGGTCCACCAACTGGGGCAGGGCACTGTGAGGATAATGAATGAGCAGCCTGAGGCCATTTGGGGCTAAGCTGGAGGAGAACTGTGCCCAGACCAACAGGGACAGCCTTTCTTCTTAGAAGAAGGGCCTGAGGCATTTCTGTAGCTGCCTTCACAGACTTTGCTTTATCAGCCCCACAAGCCGACAGGCTCAATCTCAAAGCTGCCATCCAGAAGGCACACTGTCCCTCAAAAGGCAGCTCCATTCCCCCCCACACACACCGCCCCACATACACACACCCTGTCTGAGGCAGTGTGCTTAAGAGGAGCACAGCCTGGCTGCTAGTGTCTGCCTCTGCAGGGGCTGGAGCCACATGACCCAGCCAACACGACCTTGGGAGTCACAGAGACCCGGATTTGAGTCCTGCCTCTCAGATGTGTTATTTGACCTCTCAAGTATGTGCGTTTGGGGTTTGTCTTCTGTTTGTTCTTAATTTGTTTTGTCTCACCTATTTTATTTGATTAAGAAAAAAAGATAAATGAAAGCGGGATATGAGGACTGGGGAGATGCTAAGCAGATGTGAGGACTTGAGTTCAGGTCCCCAGACTCAGTGAGAGCCGGCTATGAAAACACATAGCAATCCCAGCAGTCCAATCATCACATGAGAGGCAGAGGAAAGAGGATCTTACAAGGCTCCTGAAGCAGCACTGAGCACTAGGAGAGCTTGTCTCGAAGTGGAAGGTGAAGACTTGAAGCTGACCTCTGTGCATATATAGCCAACTACATACACGCAGGCACACACACACACACACAGATACACAGAGAGAGTCACAGACACACATGTATGCACACACATACACGTATACAAATACATGGAGAGACACAGACATACACACATAGACACACATACACAGATAAACACACAGAGAGATTCACACATACACAGACATACACACACAGACACACAGATATACAAACACACAGAGACATATACACACAGACACACACAAAGACGCACACATATGCATACATATACATACCCACATTATGACTTTTTTTTTTAAGTCAGGTGCTGTTCCACATGTTATTAATCATAGGAGTGGGAATGTGGAGGCAAGTGGGGCTGGAGTTCAAAGCCACCCTCAGTCATCACTAAACAGATGCCCCCATGGCTCATCTTATTTAGATTTGCTATGACCAAGAATATACCAAGTACATAAGGTCAAAGAACCATAGGCTTATGGCATAGGTGTGGAGGTCAACTAAGGGGCTGTAGGAGTGTGCATATGTGAGTGCATATGTGCATGTGCATATGTGTGTGTATATATGTACACATGTGCGTTTGCATGTGCATGTGTGTGTGTGTGTGTGTGTGTGTGTGTGTGTGTGTGTGTGTTACTGGACACTGAATTCTTATCCAAAAAGCTCTGGCACAGAATTCAGGCATTTGTTCTTTGATATACTTTTTAGTTTGCTCATCTGTAAATCACAGGCAATCAGATGCCTTTCGGGCAGGGTTACCAGAGAAGGACTGGGGTGTGTGACAGTACTGCATAGCAGGGCTCTGCTGTTCAAGGAGACTCGGGAGTCCATCCAGCAGGACCCCTCAAAGTCCTATGACTAATATATGATTTTAACCTAACCTGTTTGCCTGAAAGGTCTAAAAATTCCACTGAGAAAAAGAAAACAGAAATGCTGATATTTTAATGATCTTCTGGAATGTCCAAAGAAGGAATAAATGCAATTAGTAATCAATCGTCAGGAATGGAGGAATGATACAGAGGAGAGTGTCTCCTGGGGTTCAACAGCCCAGAGACACCCTACCCCCCCCCCCATGACACTGCTTTGACAACAAGGGAAACCGCCCAAGGCCATTCCTCTTCACAACCCCTCACCAGGTGTTCAGAACACCAGCAATTCCTGCCATAAACTGCAGATCCCCAGCTCCCCACCACCCCATTAGACTGAAAAATGACAGAGTACTAAATATGCATTCCTAACATGCCCTTCTCAGGTACACACATACTCAAAACACTCCAGCACACAGACTCACTATATCACCTGCTCAGTACATGTGTGGCAAGCAGATGTCCTTTGTAAGCTTCCATTTTCAACTTCACAGAACCTAGAGTCACCTGAAGAAAGAGCTTCAACTGAGGAATTTCCTGGATCAAACTGACCTGTGGGCATGTCTGTGGGGGATTGTCTTGATTATTCATTGACAGATGAGGGCCCAGCCCACTGAGTGGCATCATTGCACTGGGAGGGTAGCCCTAGGCTGGATAAGAAAACTAGCTGGCCATGACCCTGCAAGCAGGTTAGCAGGCCATGTTCTTCCATGGATTGCTGCTTCAGGCTCCTGCTTGAGTTTCTGCCCTGACTCCCCACAGTGATGGACTGTGACCTGGAAGTGTAAGCCAAATAAATCCTTCCCTCCCCTGAGTTGCTTTTGGTCATGGTGTTTGTCACAGCAGCAGAGAGCAACTAGGACAATAGAAGATAGGCTTTGACCCCTACATAAGCAACTTGTCATTTGAAAAATTACTATTTCTAGCAGGAGCAAGAAGGGAGAGAACTGCTAGGGGTGACCCATGAACTCAGGCTCTGACAGGGAAGGAGAAGGTGAGGAAGATGGAGAGATGAGATAGGGGAGAGGAGAGGTGTTCTAGGATCTGTAGGCATGGCAGGGAGATTGCCTGCCGTGAAATCTTGATTTATGGCAAAATGCAATTTTAAAAGATAAAATGCATGGGCTGAAACCTGACATTTCAGGTTATATAAGAAAGAAGCGAACAGGTCCATTCTCTGTTGGCTAAGTCTGCATTCACCTGGCCACTCTCCCTCTGCCTCTTGGAGATGCTCTCCTCTACTCCCTCTCTCCCTTGCTGTCTCCCCCTTCCCTGCCTTCCTGCCGGCCTCACCCCTCACTCCTCCCAATGCCAGTCGCCCACTCTGCCCTGCCTCCCTTAGCCCCAGCTTTCTACTGGTGCAGAGAGAGGATTGATGGCCACAGTGAGCCCCCCTCTGCTTCCCAGTCACCAGCTCATCCTGCTCACAGCGTCTTTATGTGGGGCTGTTAGCTCTGCTCTGCTGACTTGGGAGGGCACATAATTTTAATCTCTCTTATTTTTAATGCCATACTTCATCCCTGGGCTTCTGGCTTGCAACCACATTGCGACCTCGGAATACCAACATCAGGGAAGCCACTGCCACTTGTCACCCCACGCAGATCGCCTGGGGCTCTGAAATTAAAAAGCAGAGCGTGGGAGGGAATGCATTTGAAACTCTCTTGCTCTCAGCCTCTGCGAAGTCTACTGCAGGGAAGGCTGGCCTGTGAATGAATGGTACTCCTCCTCGAAGCAACAATGTGAGCTTTAAGGAGCATGGGGGAGGGAGAGAACCCCAAATGAACAAGGTCAGTGTGCATGTGCTGAAGCTGCTCTTTGCCAAGACAGGCTGGACACATCCATGGAGAGGAGGGAGATAACATGGAAGGGAGGGAGACCGATGAACGGAACATCTGGGAAGCTAACACTAGTGTGTGTGCCCCCTGGGCAGCCTGTGACACTGGACCAGACAGGGCAGCACTCAGCACCTCCCCAGGACTATAAGATGTCTTGCCTTTGTTTCCAGTGCTCACAGCCTGTCGTCCCCTCTCTGTTCCCTTTGGGACTTATTTCCTTTCACCTCTAGCTCTTCTGTGATTTGAAGCATGATGAACAGTGAACTCTGTGTAAAGGCTCTAGATTTACAATAGACGTGGCTCTGCCCATGGCTGGATCATGGTTACACCGTGGCACACACTGACATGTTCACACTCACTACCCCAGCCTCACTAGCGTTCTGTGAACCAGATTTCCAGGGACTTGCTTGGCCCATTTTGTAGATGAAGATAAGGACCCAGGGCAGCCCAGAGATGTACCTCCTGAGTGCAGATTAGCTTTGGGGGGGTGGGGAGCATCTCATTCCCACCCCAACACCTTCCTGCTCCCTGCAGTACCAACCCATGTAAGAGACACTCTGGGGACACCTAACCCTGTAAATCCAACTCATTACTTTCTAGAGGATCCTGTTCTCTCTTCTCCAAACATGCAAAGATAGAGGGATATTTACTTTTTGGTACTCTGACACAAGTAAGGACTAAAAATGCATGTTGACAGCTCAGTCCACAGTCTCCTGTCATGCAGGAGAGAGAAGCTGGCCATTGCTACTCTAGATATGAAAGATGACTTATCTTAGGGTCAACAGGAGGTGGCCTATTTGGACAGGTATGGGAAGTTCAAACAGAACTTTGCTTTCTACTAAAAATTCCATCAGCTCCTCTGATTGAAGATTATTTTTCTCCCACTCATTACAATATCTTTAAAAGGCAGGGTCTTCTGGGGAGGAGGAAACATAAGAAGTAGCTACACCCAGGGCCATATCTTCTGAAGGTTGGGAGAGGACTTCCAAGAAAGGCATTAAGAAACATCAAACCCTGCCCTACAGCTGGACTAGGGCTGAGCAACTTGCCCACATGGAAGCCTGGTCTAAGTCCTGAGCACTGCCCTCCCACGATGCTCTGCTGAAGATGGTTGTGTTTGCCAGCGTTTGTTACTCTTCTTTTAGCCCATGACTACATCTACAAGCCATGATTATATCTACAAGATAGCTCTTGGTCAGATCTTTCCAGAAAGCAGGCTGCTGAGTACAACTTCACTACGTGGCTCTACCTTCCTGGTGATTGCCACACTGATAACAGAAACCTGCAGGCAGATGAGCACAGGACTTCCTCATTTACTGCTGAAGCCTTCTTGGATTGCTCCAATCTGCCAACATCTGAAACTGGACGGATCCTTCTGCATCCCCTTGCAAGAGCTTGTTAGCAGTGACTTGCTTTTTGTTTTTCTAGGCTAGCACCACAAATAGATGAAGGATGAAATGACGTTTTTTTGTTTTGTTTTGTTTTGTTTTGTTTTGTTTTTAAAAAAGCTTCCAAAATGTCCTTATAAGTCATAGACAATTGTGAATGTATTTCAACAGTGAGTTTTGGGGTGCAGACAGCTCAATGTGCCCCCATGGCTACTCCTTATTCCTCCATCCAAGGCCATGCTGATGGCTCCTTTTCTTCTTGATGTGTATTCAGCTTCATGAGCTTTCTTTGTCTCCTGCTTTTTGAATGGTATATTGCAAGTGGTATTATGCTCTTAATTTTCCTTTCTTTCCTTTCCTTTCCTTTTCTTTTCCTTTCTTTTCTTTCTTTCTTCTTTCTCTTTTTAATGGTGCTAAGGATCTGATCCAAGACATCGTATATGCTAGGTCAGCATTCCACCACTGAGCTGAGCCCCCAAGCTCTGCTTACATGATTCATTGTATCTCTCGTCTCTGATGGCTGTTTGCTAAGTCTAGTCTTCATCTGCTGAAGGGCAGACACTCTCCCCTGCATGAACACTTCTTCCATGGTCCTTCATGATTTAGCTGTTCCTCTCCTTGTCACTCTGCCTTGGCAGTCTCTTGTCTCCTTCCAAGTACACACTAGGCAGATGCCACTCATAAGACACTGATGTGAGTAATCTTCATTGTCCTTGGCAGGATTTAGAATCACCCAGAGATACATTTCAGGGTGTACACCACCTGAGTTTTCAGAGAACTCTAACTGAAGAGGGAAACCTGCCCTCAGTATGGGTGGCACCATCTGAAGGTCTGTGGCTGTCTGCAGACTGGATAACTAGGGGGAGGAGGAAGCCAGCCAAGCATCAGAATCCTCTGCTGTCTGCTCCCTGGTCTCCCTAGATGTGAGAAGTTTCATCCACACACCCCTGCTGTGGCTCCTTGAATTATGAGAAGAAAAAAAAACTTTTCTAAGTTGTTTAAGTCAGATCTTTGTTCACTAATGCAATTGCCTTTGTATCAATGAAGCCACCAATGATATCCATAGAATATGAAGTACCTAGCATAATGCCTCTTGATTTCCATGAAGTTTTAAAATACATTTTTATTAATTCATTGAGAATTTCATACAATGTTATTGATCATATTTATACCCTTATTCCTCCCAGATCCATTCCCACCTTCTCAACCCCTCCAAACTTTCTGTCCATTTATTGATTGATTTCTCTGTGTAACAACCCTACTTGTCTTGGAATTTGATTTGTAGACCAGGCTGGCCTCAAAATCTCAGAGATTCACCTGCCTCTGCTTCCCCAGTGTTGAGATTAAAGGTGTAACCATGCCCAGCTCTTTTTATTAAAAACAAAACCAACAAAACAAAACCACATGTAGTCCAATGTGTACCAACTATATGCTTCTAGATCTGGGGATATCCAGTGGAACACAGCTGACCTAACAAGAGACACACTCTTAAGAACCTCTCCCTCTTCAGAACCCATCAACTGTCAATAGCACTTGGGTTAGGGGTGGAAGGAAGTACATGAGCTCCTCTCCTCTCCATGTTGGAGTGCCACCTGGCTTTCTCTTTCGCAGGTCTTGTGCAGGCAACCACATTTGCTATGAGCTCATGAGTCCAACAGCCCTGCTTCATCCAGAAGACATCATTTCAGCCTGCTCCCCCCTGAATTCTGGATCCTACAATCCTTTTTCCTCCTCTTCCAAGACATTCTCTGAGCTTTGGGAGGGATGTGACATATGTACCCCTTAGTGAGCTTTGGGAGGGGTGTGACATAGGTACCCCTTAGTGGCTGAGCACTCCTCTCTGACACCTACTCTCTGCACTCTGGTTAGTTGTGAGTTTCTGTGTAAACTTTTTCATCCATTGCACAAAGAAACTTCTCAGATAGGGTCTGAGAGCTGTAGTAATATGCAAATGTAGAGGGCACTTTCATACTATGTCAACTTAGTAGAGTTGACATAGAAACCTGTGAGTTGTTCAAGTATGAATTCATGGTCGCATTTACAATGATTATCATGAGCTTCCTCTTGTGGTGTTAGCTTTAGAGTCAATCAGAAAGCACTTGGTTATCCGCCCCCCCCCCAAAGTTTATGTTCCTATTGCATCTACAGGTATATCTCGATAGGCAATTTGCAAGTAAAACTGTTGCTGATTTGTCACCCTTAACAGCCTGCATAATACCTTCTCCCATACTGTGAAAGGTAGCCAGCAGGCAGGGAGCTTTATAGTCAGTAGTGACTTGATCTTTCCATGCCCAGTGACCTAAGTGTGTGGTGTCTTCAGTAGTAGGTTCTGGCGGCAACCAAGAGCAGTGGCAAATAGCCTCCATTGTTTCAGTAGTCTTCAGGATACCCTTGACAATAACATATGGAAGATCTCCCACCTTGCCATTTGGTTGTATTTGGCAACCTCTGGTTGTTAGGGAGAGCATTATCCTTGTGCAGGTTAACTCCAGCTAAGCTCCTTTATATAAACATAAGTATATGTATATATATATATATATATATATATATACACAAATATATAGGCACATAAGAATTTCACAAGGTGGTATGGTTTTTGAGAAAAAGGATCATCAGTACTTTGAGAACAATGCTACCTAAAGTGCCTTAGCCACAGCCTCAAATCCACTGAATGATGTTCAAGCACAATTGTTATCCAGGAAGCTCAGCAATTCTTCCAGAGCGCCATCCCTGTGACATCAGCTGGATAGCCCCATTTTGTGAGCACTTGACTCACAGGACCCACTTTGCTGGCTCAGGCTTGGCAGAAGTTATGTCATAGGCCACTAATATAAAAACCAAGGAAAATGGGTTGTTTGTCATCGTCCATGGTGTCGCCGTTGAGAGGTTGTTTCCTGCTCCCAACATCAGCTGAAACATTCATTACCTAGTGATGCTATGATGTGCACCCACTGCTTACAGAAGCAAGTGCATCTGGATGCCCTGGTAGCCTGGGCTCACTGTCTACAGATTTCCATCACTGGAGCAGGCAGTCTCAGGATGAAGCCTTTGGCCTATCTGCCGTGCTCTCTACTCAGACATGCCCACTCTTCCCTATTAGTTACTTTCAAAGGGCAGCAGAGCACCGCACACACCTTCTGTGCTGCCCTTAGTCCTGAGGTGATGTGAAACTAAAAGAAGATGGGAAAGCCATCATCATCCAGCCTTGTCACTTTCCACCCTTTCTCCCACAGTCGGTTTTTAAGGTAGAGAGCACAGCTCTGGCAACTGCTGAGTGCATCTTCTAACTCACAAGGTCTTACTTCGCTTGCAGAGAGATAGTGTGAAGTCAGAGGCCACACATGCATGTCCTACAGCCCACGCTCTGAAACATTACTACTATACTGTCACCTCTGAGGTAGAATGAAGTCCTTGGCTTCCAGAGAGCCTGTTACCCAAGGCTTGCCTGCTTCACATTAAAAGCTTACTTTATGGAGTGGGGAGAAGGATCATTCAGTCAGTACAGTTCACAGAGCTCGAGCATGGGGATCTGAGTTCAAGTCTCTAATACCCATGAAAAGGCCAGGGATGCCAATAGACACCTGTCATCTAAGTGGGGAAATGTAGACAGAACGACCCTTCGGGATTACTGGCCAGCTAATCTAGATGAAGCAGCGAGCTTCAGGTTCAGTAAGAGATCCTGTCTCAAAAAATAAAATGGATAGAAACAGAGAAAAAACACATATTGTCTACTTGCTTCTATGTGCTCACAAGTGTACCCATGTACTCTCTAATAAATGCACACCGACATGTATACACACAAAGGTTCCAAAATTTAAAAAAAATAAAAAGCTTATTACAGGACAGTATTAGGAATTAGTTCCAATCAAAAGTGTCTGTTTCCCAATGAAATACATTACATCATATACACATACATCATACACATCATATATATACACACCATATACATACATATATGCATATACATACACATCATATACATACACACACATATATATACATCAAATACATATGCATACATATACATGCACATCATACATATACATTACATATCATATATAGATGAAAAGAGAGATTGAGAGAAAGGAAGAAAGAGAAAGAAGTAGCAGCAAAGTCATCCTTACACTTGATCACGTCTACGTGTCTCCTATGCTTCTGTCTCCTGGTCTTCATAGCCTTAGGAGAGCATGTTAACATAACACAGGAAGTGGAGAACATGCAGGGACCCTCAGGGTCAGGTAAGAGGCCTTTTGGGCCACTGATAATGTGAAAAGCCTTAAGAGATGTTTTGGAAGAACTCTGGACTAACAGGGCTGGGTACTGGGTTCGACTGGTCTTTGGGGGAAATCAAGGAAAGGCCCATCCCACCTTGGTTTAGACACTCTCACCAGGTTTTGCCTCTTCTGAGTATCTTTCTGCTTTGTGTGCCAGGACAGACCAGGTGGAGCAAGACTCCAGGGTGGGGCCATCTCCACCGTGTTGGCCATGGTGAGAGACATAGTGCTTACTCCCAGGTCTCTGGCAGTTCAAGTCCTGCAACCATCAAGCTCTTGAAGTGAGACTTCATTTTTTTTTTTTATTTAAATTTTTTTTTTACCTTACTTGACTTCCAGTGACTATCTTCAGCTAGAGTTACTTGTGTTCTTAAACAGAACGAAGCCTTTTCAGTACAAAACAGTGGCAAGTTTGATGATCTTGGAGCCATTGCTTAGGGAGTCCTGTAGACAGAAGTGCTGTATATCTGTGGCTTCTGCCCCATGGAGTCAAGGCCTGAGGCCCCTAGCCAAGAGCCTGGGCTCACAGGCGCCTGCTCCAGGAATGGGCAGGGCATATGTGCAGGGTGGCCGAGATAATGAACTCACAGATACTGACTACAACTGGCCGGCTTGTCATCTTCAATTCACAATTAGAACAAGAAAAGTCAAATGACAATAAGTGCCAAACTCCTACCAAGGACATCACAACAGGCTGTGCCCACCATGAGACCTCCAGTCCTCCTCCACCTGGCAGGCCATGGAAGTGAGAGAGGTTTGCTGCAGAGGATATGCTCTTCCTGTCATGCTACTCGAAATGACTGGAAGACACTGACGACATGCAAGGGCCTATGAGGATGAGCATGAGTGCTGCACAGCTGTGGAGTCTACTGGGTCTATTCTGGGATACAAAGCAGAAATACACTCAGAGAGGGAAGATGGTAAACCCTGGTCCATAATAAAGATCTGGGTGTCCATGCCTTTCCCACAGTGGGACCCAGAGGTCCTTCATAACCAATGTGCTGAATGGTCTATGTGTGAGTGTGTATGGGACCTTCATTTTATGAAATAGGACAATTGGTATCCATAGCTTCCTCCCCTCCACTGTGTTTTTAAGTAATCTTATTAGTCCACTTGACACTAAAGTGCAAGAGCAAGCCCAGGGATGGGTGATATGTCATTGATCAGAGTGTCTGAGCTATCAGCAGATGGAGAGAAGAGGAGACCCCGGGGATGAAGATAAGACAGGAAAGGGAGGAAGGCAGGGGGCATTTCTTGACTATGAATTAGGATGGGAGCTTTTACTTGGGCCAGTTCAGTTTGGGGAAAAAGTCCAGATCACACCTTATCATCTCCACCCTCAAACCTCACTAGGACTGCCTTTGCTGTGTGCTCCTCCCAAGCCTTCTTTCCCTGGGTATCTTGATGAACACATTTCTTCCTGTTCACTGCCATTAAGGATGGACCCTGGGAGGAAGAAGAGATAGGATGCCAGCTCTGCCCCAGGATGCTAATGACACCAGCTGCACCATTTCTTGGAGTCTTCTTGCAGAGGAGTAATGCCCACTCCTGCCGTCTGGCTGCTTGCAAAAGGGGTCAGCCTGGCTCCTGTCCCAGCCTGCCCAAGCAGAGAAGATAAACTAGCGAACATGATCAGGCCAGCCACAGGCCCTGCAGCTCTCCAGAGAAGGTCAGGATGGAATGAAAAGCCATTTCTATTCAGTTCTGTGTGGGGCAGCCAGGTAATGCTTCTTTCCATGGGCAACCAGCCACACAGAACCTACATAATGGCAGCACATGATGAACCCCAAGAGCTTGCATACATGTATGAATATGAAGGTGTGTGTGTATGTGCATGTGTGTGATATGTGTGTACATTTGTGTGTGCATGTGTGTGTATATGCAACTGTGTGTGTGTGTATGTGTGTGTGTGTGAGAGAGAGAGAGAGAGAGAGAGAGAGAGAGAGAAAGAGAGGGAGAGAGAGAGAGAGAGAGAGGGAGGGAGGGAGAGAGAGAGAATCTGACAGTGCCATATGGAAGAAGCCTGAGCACAAGGAGAGTATGAGGTCACTGCAGGAAAGTGTCCTTGGAGTCACATTATCCAGGACCCACTTTGCAACCTGCACAAGCCTGGCACAGACACAAATAGCCACATGGCAGCCACAGCTGCTGAAGAAGGGAGCTGCTGGCTTACTAGTGTGAGCTGGCTGCCCACTCCTCATCTCAGAATTGCTTGGCTACGGATCCTCCTCTGGCCACGGATCCAACTTGGGAGGGACCTGGATGTCTTAGGAGCAGACTAACCACCTAATTCATTTTGCATATGTTCCTTTTGGCTGGTACTGCCACCAACTGGTCCTAAATCAACCTGGTCTGATGTGGAGGCAGAGTGCACCAAGGTCGCCTGCACATGCTAGCAGTTTGCTGCCTGGGTGACCTGGCTAGCTCTTCATCTAGAGAGACAGTGGACTTTGTCAAAGTCACATGCTGCCCCACCCAGCCCTGCACGGTGCAAGTGACTGGATCTTCAGGTATAATCGTTTCCTGTCAGTGACTTCAGCTTGTCAAGCAGTGGAGGAGACAGTAGGAGAAATCACAGTAATTGGTGCAGTGACTCCAGCATGCCTTAGCTCTCCAAGAGCTTGTTACCTACTTTTAATTAGGGTACTGGAAACAAGGGCTGATTTTATTCATAAGAAACCAACAGCCAGCCTTTCAGCGGCTATGAAAGGACAGTTGATATCAGGCAGCAGGTAGAAACTCAACTGGGTGGCACTTGGGAAAGGCAGGAGGGTGATGAGTTTGAGACCACAGTGACTCTCTCTTTCAAAACAGTAGGTAGGTGGGAAAGTAGAAAAAAAGGAGGAAGCAGAGGAAGAGTGGGAAGAAGAGGAGGGGTGAGAGGAGGGTAGGAGGAGGAAGAAGAGGAGAATAAGAAATGGGAGGAAAGAAGAGACATGATCCAATGGTTCTAGGATCAACCAAAAAGTACATCAGCTGAAGGAACTGGGTAGAAATAGGGCATATGGATCAGCAGACCCTGTTCTAGGCAAGACATCCACCAGGACTTCAACACACCATCAAGTTCTCTGCCAATGGCCATCCCTACTCTTCTTTGACAATCTTTTACAGCATGCCTAACCCTTTCTGCAATGGCTGCAGTTACTGCACAGAGCAGGAAAACATCCACCCAGGCCAAGTTCCCTCCAGCATGTGATCCTAGCTGTTGAGAGGTGCCTCAGGAGTCCTGATCAAAACTCCCAAGGAAAGGTCAGCTCTGCTCACCGCACTCTGACTCAATGGGCCTGCTGGGGTGTACCAGGAGGCAGCTTCTGGTCACTGGGACAGAGGAGGCAAGGAAAGCTCCCAGCTCCTAGGATGCCAAGCAGTAGTCACTGGCAAGCTTTCTTCCTAAGAAAGGACACCCAGACACTCATGAAGAGACCTGAAAAAGTACTTTTCAGAATGAAAGGAAGAGGATGTACTGCAACCTATCCCTTGGTGAATTTGGTGAGGGGCCATGGCTGGATATGGAGGCATAGGTAACAAAAGAAAAGTGCTCTGGAACATGAATTTTGGAGAACAAATATCAATCAGCTCTTTAAATGAAGATATGGCTCGGCCTAGAAGGGTCGTTCTGACACTGTGTCTCACAGATGGGTCCATGCTCACAATACGGAAAAATGTGTATAACCCTGTGCTATTGGCTATTTGCTACTATGTCATTGGAACAGTAGGGGAAATGTAGTCTGCATGTGATCCTGAATACTTAAACGCCAAGCTATGTTCTTCTCACATTGCTCTGACTCATGTCAGAGCTAGGGGAACTGAGATGGGATCAAGAATTTAGGGCTATACTCAGCTGTAGAATGAGACCCTAATCCAGAAAGAGAAACAGAAAGGCATACACAGAGAGAATGCATGGTTCAAAATGGTTTGAATTCTTAATGTTTCTTAATGTTGAATTCTTAACATTTCTTAATGTTGTGCTAAGTAGATTTTAAAGTTTTCACTATTTTAAATAATGTTTTGAATATTTTTGAGAACACACATGCAAGCCAGTCTTTGGCAAACAAGACCCTGCAGATTCTGAGATGACCCAGGGCTTATAGGAGTAGGTTCTCAGATGCTCTTTGCCAGTTTAACTTCAGATGAGCTCAAACACTTAACATTGATGTCAAGGGTATATATGAGAATGCTGTGGTTTTTCCTCTTCAACATGTTGAATATTATAACTTAAAAATAAAAATAGAACTAGCCCTGGTACTATGGTTGAGTTGGTAGAGATCTGGCAAAGCATGCATGAAGCCCTGGGTTCTGTTGCTAGCATCTCATAAACTTAAAGAGTGTTATACGAACACGAATACTTGGGAGGTGGAGGAGGAAGGATCAGAAGTTGAAAACCCTTCTTGGGTACATAGTGAGTTGGAGGGCAGTCTGGATTACATGAGACCTTAATTTAAAAGAAAAAAAAACTTTAATTACACAGATGGCATCCTGAAATAAACTTGATCCAGCTTCATGGCTGATCATTTTTACCTTATTTCTGTCACGAGGTGTGCTCAAAAGTGGTATCACCATGGCTTCACACTAACCAGCCAGTCCTCATTCCTGCTGGGTATTAATTTGTCTTCACAGCTTTGCTCCCAGATTTCTTTCTACTATTACAGGTAGAGCTGCTCTGGACATTTGTGTGCAGGTCTCTGAATACACAAGGGTGTTCTTATCTCTTGGGGAAATACTAAGGCAGAGAACAAACAGATTACATATATAGTGTTAAGAAACTGCCAACCTACTTCTGAAAGTGGCTGTGGAGCTTTTCCCATAGCAGTGGATGCTAACCGCCCCCAGCCCCCCAGCAGAGATGGGTGTGGTGGCCTTTTTAGGTTTACAGAGATCTTTTCAGTGTTCACAGCTCTGGGTGTGGACAGTCTGAGAGCACCCAGCATACTGAGCACCCTTAATGAAGTCATACAAATATCTAGTACTGTCCCCCTTTGTCACAGAACTTGACAGTACTGTGGACAAAGCCCTAAAGTCTGTTGCACCTGTGCTTCCTAGAGTGTTCTGTTCATTCATTTTAGATAATGTTTTAAATATCGTGCTCCATCTCAGCAGCATTATTGAATGCTGTTTCAATAAAATTGGCAAGGAAAAGCTATGGCAACATTTATATTTAAACTTTATTAAAATTTACACAATTTATATTTAACCTTCATTAACATGGAAGCTGGAAGCCGGTATGTGCACAAAGATGACAGGCTGTGACTTGAGGTCCCATCTCTCAAGGAATTTGTAGTATGTTGAAGGATTTGTAGAAGAATCTACATAGTCCAGATACTTTGGACTTTATATTGCAGGTCTCTAAAAACCCAGTATGAATCTCTGCTGTGCCCATAACCAGGTACATGCACACACAGGCAGAGTTTAACAGGGAGGAGGGTGTCCTGGAACAGACAAGGCAGTGGGGAGCCAGTGTACACCCCAGAAGCTCTGGCACTACCCACAACCACACACTCCATCTCCGTTTAATAATAACCCTGCGCATTGCTGACCCAGGGTATGTCCTCTGAATGGTCACCTGAAGGCAAGGAACTGCATGTGGTGCTCACACCATGGGGACCAAGGCCTGGAGTGAGCAGTCAGTGATGAAACAATGCCAGAAGATGGGAGTGAGTTCTGTTTCCTCAGTTCTTGCATCATGGGAAAGAATTGTGTCCCTGTCAAGTCCTTACCTTTCCCTGAATGGAACCATCCTGGAGGAGACAACTGGCTTTCATGTGTCCTGGGAATCTCATAATATAAAGGGATTTCCAAATGATACCCCCAACGAGAAAGGGAGACTGTCTCTGGGACAGAGAATCAGAACAAGTACCAATGTGAGTGTGTGAGCTGCTCTCCCGGTACCATCTCATCCTCGTGGACCGGGCAGCAAGGGTCAAAGGGTGTGACCTTTGAGCTGCAGCTATAGATTACACACTATGATGGACTCTGTGTCTGTGATAAGGGCTCAAAGTTCAGATGCTCTAGCTCCCAGCAAGAAACTTAACTTCTCTGAAAAGTATCCACCAGGGTTGCCATATAAATTTCTGACCTGTTATGCTTACTTGGCAGCCAGCTGTGCATATTTGAAGCCCCAGATGCCCAGCAATGATATTATACTTGCTCCTCCAAGGACACAGCAACCCTAGTATACCTCCAGTTCCCAAGTATCGCCCTCATTCAGTTCTCTAAGGCCCTGGGGTGAGCCAAGCTAGGACACTTAGTTACATGAATGACATCAATTCATCAATTGAATCAGCCCCGCACATCAGGGCTTAGTAGGTATACCTACTAAACGAACTGTCACCTATCACCATGTCAACCTTTAGTAGGCATACCTTCTGAATGATCCATCACCCAGCACCATGGCAACAATTAATAGGTGCTCAGAAGGGTGGGTACAAAAGACAATCACCATAAGTCTTGAAAAGTTGCTCACACAGTAAGAGGGTGTGACAATTATTTACCTATTATAATAAAGTGGAACCAAGCTGGAATTTGTTATTGAGACTGGCCGTTGAGTGGACCTGTGCTGTGTATAATAAATGTGTTTACATCAACAAAGTAAATTCACAGGCTATTAAGGAATTTGAAATAATCTTGATAAGAGTGGCTCAAGCTGAAAAAAAAAGAATCTCCAAGAGAAGTATTGACATTTAAATACAAACTGGGTGCCTGGGAAGATGGTTCAGTGGGTACCATGCTGGCTATGCCAGCCTGAGGATCACAGTGTAGAGCCCCAGCACACACATAAATGCTGGACATTTTCCCTGTAATCCCAGTGCTTGCAAGGCTAGCTAGATCATCCTAAGCAGTAACCTCAAAGTTCAAGTGAGAGATCTTGTGTTAACATAATATGGAGCTCCATTAAAAACAAACAAACAAACCACCTGAGACCAACCTCTGGCTTTCATATGTATACATGCACCCACAACACACATGCACACATGCCACATTATGCACATACATTAAAAATATAAAATAAAATAAAACCTCTAAACTAGACACAGTGATTCACAAAGACCAGCATCATCCTGGGGATGAATGGGATGCCTCCCACAAATCACAGTTTGTGTGTGTCCCTGGGGGAAACACTCAGAGTTGCTGGTAGTTCTGAAAATTAATGGATGATTTGAGCCCACAGGGAAACACAGAGGCAGCATCTCCCAGCATCTACTTAGCATTTACTTTTCCAAGTGACAGCACTTCTCCATATTTCCTTCTTGTAATTGTTCAAAGGATACAAAGCCGAGAGCCCCACACTGCTGGTGCTATAAACCGCCCAATGCCACGGGAAGCGAGCCACCCTGGCTGCTGATCCATACACAGCTGTGTTCTGAATGGGAATTCTCCATGCATCTGCATCTTGCCTGACAGCAGCGTATGGCAGGTTTTATACGCAGAATTGGCCTTGAAATGCCATCACCCCCATTGTGAGCAGTGCAGAAAAACATCAAGGGTCCTCATGCTGAGAAGGGTGTTCAGGGCCACGAGCTGAACATTCTTTGCTTTCTCCCACATGGAAACATCTTTGTGCATTTTTAAATGTAACTCTGGTTGGCCCGCCTCCATCTTGAGTATAAAGCTTGTTCCAAGGATAAGATACACATGGCTCTTTCTCCCAATTTCTTATACTGGAGTTATCCTTGGCACCAATTCCAACATACATCCCTCTCCCCACTTCAGCCCCCAGATCAAGGCCCTGTGAACCCCACAGTATATGTCACAGGAATATGGCTTCCCTGTTTTCAGTGCACAGGCGTTGGAGCAGCCTGGAGAAGTGTAGCCTGCCAGACAGCTGTGGGTCAGTGAGGTGAGGGTATAGGGGGAAGACATGGCAAAGGCTCTATCCCTTGCCACATTTAAGGTGAACTACCTCTTCTGGTCAGCTGTGACAGCACCCATGGCAGGGACCCGACTCTTACCCCACACTGGTAAGAATCAGTCCGTGTCCTCACCAGCCTCCCTCTCAGCCACCTTCTATCCATAAGTGTCCTCCTGGTGCTGGAGGACAGTGCAAGGAGTCCTAGCCTTTTTCTTTCAGGTACCAGTCAAACACACACATCAGAGCCTTGAAAGCTGCCTTTGCCTTTCCTGCCTCTCCCTTTCATCTGAAGCTCGCTCCGCCTCCTGGGTATTTGCAGAAGCCCCTCTGTTTCCTGGATAAGCATGCTGAGCTCTTTGTCCGTTGCCTAACTTATGCCTTGGTCAGAAAAAACGATGGCGGTTCAGTGCAAGGCTGAAGAAAGAAGTACAGTATCGACCCTGTTTCCTGCTCCCCTCTCATCCCACCCTGGCACATTGGCATATAACCACCCTTCCTTCTGTCTGCTCCTATCATGGTAGATCAGAAGTTAATCCTTCAAAAAGCCCACTGTGTGAGTGTGTACGTGTGTGTGTTGTTTATGTAGCTGCATTTTTTGATGTGTGGGCACATATGCATTCATATTAGGTCAGAATACAACCTTAGATTTGGTTCTCAGAATGTCATTCACTTACTGCTTTTAAAGCTCATTTTTACCCATGTGTGTAAGTGATCTCTGTGTAAGTGTCTGCCACAGTGTCAGTGCCTGCAGAAGTCAGAAGAGAGCATTGGATCCCTTGGAGCCTGAATTAATTGTGAATCACCCAGTTTGAATGCTGGGAACAGAACTCTGTCCTCTGGAAAAATAGCAAATGCTCTTTAACTAGCTGCGCCTTCTCTCTAGACACTCTCCTTGCTCTTGCTCCTGCTTCTGCTTCTGCTCCTGCTCCTGCTCCTCCTCCTCCTTCTCTCTTCATCTTCTTCTTCTTCCTCTTCTTCTTCTTCTTCTTCTTCTTCTTCTTCTTCTTCTTCTTCTTCTTCTT
>NW_022196912.1:45085630-45086696 GCF_008632895.1 Mastomys coucha | reverse complement strand
CTTCTTCTTCTTCTTCTTCTTCTTCTTCTTCTTCTTCTTCTTCTTCTTCTTCTTCTTCCTTTTTTCTCCTCTTCCTCCTTCTTGTTTTGTGTATATGTTTGCTTTGTTTTGTTTATTGGTGTTTTTGTTTTGTTTTGTTTTGTTTTGTTGAGTAGCTTATTGGCCTGGAGCTGGGCTTGCAAGCATATACCATCATGCCTGGCTTTTTTATGTACACTTTGAGGTTCAAATTCAAGTCGTTATTCTCAAAAGGCAAGAACTTTATCTCCCAAGTCATCTCCCCATCTGGGTATTTGTCTCCCCACCTGTGTATCTGGTACAGTCTGTCCATCTGCAGTAGTTCTAAGAGAGAAAAGTTGTAAAGGGCTTATGGATGAGTTAACTGAAGGTAAAGATATTTAAGTCACTGTTCAAGGTCATTCAGCCTGGAAGCACAGCTCTGCTCAGTGCTGTTGATGCCTGGCCTTGACTTTGTCCTCCTGATCCTACAAAGCCTCGGGGAAGGCAGGACAGCATGACAGCAGTACTGAGCCCATTCAGAATCAATCTCACCTTCTCTGCTTCTTAGGACTCTCAAAAGAGTCCACTGTATTTATTTAAAAGCCCAGAATCCCTTAGATCCAAGCACTTATGTGGGTGGGGACCAGAAGTTTGTCTGTGTAACCAGACTCCAGGTGAGTCTACACATGTTAAAACTGGGAAAGGGAGGGAGGAGAGTGTGAGGGAAAGCAAGGGAGAGAAAGAAAAAAGGAGAGTGAGTGAGTGATGGAGAGGCAATAAAGAAGGAAAGGGAGGGGAGGAGGAGAGAAACAGAGAGAAAGAGAGAGAAGGAGGAGGAAGAAGAGGAGGAAGAGGAGGAGGAAGAGGAAGAGGAGGAAGAAGAGGAGAAGGAGGAGGAGGAGGAAAAATGCTGTGCATTTTGGATCTGAAATATCTCTGACTTGCCATGTATAAATACTTGCTCCAAAGTTACTGGCATTATTAGGGGATGTTAGAACCTTCAGAAAGGAAGGCCTGGTAAGGAGAAATTAGGTTGTTGGAGACTTAAATTCTCTCTCTCTCTCTC
>NW_022196912.1:45063501-45085620 GCF_008632895.1 Mastomys coucha | reverse complement strand
CTCTCTCTCTCTCTCTCTCTCTCTCTCTCTCTCTCTCTCTCCTGCTGTGCTCTGCCCATCCTCCCTACCCTAACACCTCCACACAAACCTATAGTAATAGGGCCAAGGAACCCTGAACTATACTCTGTGAAACCATGAGGAGGGAGAGAGTCTTTCCTCCTTCACTTTTCTCTGGCAGTTTACCATAGGAGTGAAAAGTCGAATACGACAATGGACTTTTCGGTCTGGTTAGAGCATCATGAGCACCCACTTTCTGGCAGAACCCAACTTCCTCACAGGACAGAACAGTCCTGAAGTCTTGGGAATGGTGATTGTAGCTGTCAGGATAGAGGTGGGTTCACTGAGCCAGGAATGCAGGCTGGGGGCTAAAGCCTGAGCCAGGACAGTAACAGTAGGATTCATTTATTTTGTGAAGAACCCTAGATGTTGTTGGGGCTGAGTCCTGGCTGCTTGGTCCCAGTGTGAAATGGCTGCTGTCTTTAGGAATGTGCTTCTTGGCTGGGCAGCCTACTGACCCTGTGTCATCACTACCTTCAGTCAGAGAGACTGTGGGCCTTAGCTACCTTCTCATTCCTGTAATAAAATACCCCTGCTGTGTAACAGTTTCCTCCAAGATTGAAACATTCTATCCTGTAAGGGTGCTCCTTATGCAGAAAGGTAAACAACTCAAAATAGCTTCAGGAAGTCCCTGAAACTGACCAGATTCATGTGTAGCCCTTTCCTGCCAGAGTAAGCTATAGGAACAGAGCTATGAAGGAGTGCAAGAAAAGCTGAACTGAAAAAGACTTGGATAAACCAAGTTGCAAAGAAGACTGAGACCTGACCAGCTGCCTGGATGAGGTTTCGATCAACTGAAGCACATGGAAGGGACACTCTCTGACCTGTTCAGCTGCCTGCTGGCAGTTCAGTGTGCTCCAGGTTACCAGCTTTTATGAGTGGTTATTGATGCCGGGGTGGGCCTTGAGGATGTGGCTGTCTTTGAGTTATTTCTGCTATGGTAAGTAACCATCACCCATATTCCTGTGAGTAACCCCAATAAAACTAAGTAATTCATGAAGTTGGACTTTGATGATACCCACACTCTTGATCTGGTGTGGGTTCTCTATCTGGGGTGAGTAGATGTATATGTTATGTTTTCTAAAAAAAAAAAAAAAAAAGGTTTGTGTCACTCAATACTCAACAGAAATGACATAAATGAGAGATGGTTTATGTTGCTTTATAGTTTTAGAGAAATATAATAGGCCATCGTCAGGAAGACATGGCAGGATAAGGATGGAAGCTACAACAGGAGGCTGGCTGGTTACACTGCATTCACACTTAGGAAACAGGGAGAGACCAGCTGGCCCTAAAACCTCAAGACAAGACCCTAGGGTTCCACGTCCTCCATCGAGGTAGCACATCACATCCTGAAGGTTCCAAAGCCTTCCCAAACAGTGCCACCAGCTGGGGACTAAGTATTCAAATGTATGAGCCTTTGCAGAACATTTAAGACAATAGTGTGGAATGCTCCTACTGGAGCAGGCTATTAGGCTAAAGCAGCACTCTAGGTGTAACTGTACAGACCAGGAGCCTAGGAAATATACCCTTGTTTCAGAGCTGTTGGAATTCATTCCAAAAAGATTGGCAGGTCAAGACGGGTCCTGAGTGTAACATGGATTTCCCTCTTGCCTATTTATGCTTCCATCTGTAAGAAATACCAGGTGTGCTGGCACACACCTGCAATCTCAGCACTCAGGAGCCTGGGGTAGTAAACACTGAAAGGAGTTAGCACCTGAGCTATATAGTGAGACCCTGTGTCAAAAGAAAGTCAGGGCCAGTGAAATGTCTCAGCAGTAAAAGGTACTTCCCATTAAGCAACAACAACTTTAGTTTATTTCCTAGGACTCACATGGTTGAGTGGGAGAATGAATTTCCTGCAAGTTGTCCCTGATCCCTGTAGGTGTGTTATGGCACACATGAACACATGAACACATGCACAATGAAGAACAACAAAACTACAGCTTACCCTAAAGTCCATGCCTGCTGGACCAAGCCAAATAGAGACATAGGCGTACGTGTCTCAAACCCTAATACCTTCTCTCTATCCATCTGAAAAAGGAGAGTCCCAACTCATTTCAGCCACCAGTCTGGCAGCCTCCTTTATCTCCTCTGGGAGCACACTCAAGGTCTTTCTAAAGTGCTATGTTCTTTGTAGGATCCTGTGTTTCTATGAGGAAATCTGTGCTGATATATTTACCCTCATTGCTCTTCCCTCCCTCACCTTTCTCTGTGTGTGTGTGTGTGTGTGTGTGTGTGTGCGTGTGTGTCTGTCTGTCTGTGAGCCTCCCACTCAGGTGTCCTCCCCCCTTTTCTTCCCACTATTGGTAATTATCCTTAATTTCCAATCTTTGTCTCCCTCTTCCTCTCTAGCCCAAACTATTTAGTGCAGTAATTGATCTTCTGCACTCTCCCTTCAGAAAAGTAGCACCTCTCACTTGGAGGATGAGGCAGGAGGGTCATGAAGTCTAGGCTTTGTGTAGTCATACCACTCAGTGCTAGCTTCTCTATGAAGCACAGCTGAAGTCAAGGCCCTTGTGAGAATCTGGATGCAGTGTGTCTGCAAGGTGTGTTTGAGGCTAGTGTGGACCACATAGCAAGACCCTGTTATAAAAATCAAACAAAACATTCACTGCTATCCCACTGCTACTAGAGTTTCCCATGAAATACAATAATAATAATAATAATAATAATAATAATAATAATAATAATAATTCCTCATTGAGAAACTTCTAAGTGCAACAGGAACCTGGCAAAGAAGGACCAGTAGGAGGGTAGAGAGATGGAGAGGCTTCACCTGCCAGGCACAAAAGGAAAAGAAAAGACATATGTCCTTCCAAACACCAACTATTCATCTTCTCATCATGACTGGATGGTGTCCTGGGAGTTTATTAATGTTACCTAATTTAAACTTAGGGAGACTTTTCTAACAGGTATGGCTACAACATACAAGTGAGGGGACTTAAGTCAATAGGTTTAAGTAGTTTGTTTGCCTAAGGTAGCATGGGCTGGGTGGGCAGCCAGACTCACTGCCCTGAGGCTGCCTTCCATTTCCCATAGTCAGCTGCCTTGAGAAAGAGACTAGCAAGAATGCTGAGTGTACAGATGTCATCCAAGGCCTAACACCTGTGTTGATATACGCTTCAGATACTCTCTGACCCCGTCCATATCAGTGTCATAGGAAACTCAAGGCACACAGCATCATGGGAAATGCATCCAGTGGGCGGGGATATCTGAGTGGCAGGGAGCCTTTGGATACATTCATCTCCACAGTACAGAAAACTGCCACAGTACTCAGACTGTTTGAATAGTGACAGCTCTCTCAGAAGCCCAATTAGATTTAGGTCTAATTATGGGCAGAAAATGTGGTCAGCAAATGCATTTTCAAGCACTAACTACAAAGCCAACCCCAAATGTCTTCCATGCTCCACCAACCCTTCTGGCCTTATTTCTCATATCAGGAGCTGATGCCCTCCAGTCAAATTGCCTAATGCAAATATCCCTGACCTTTAATTCTTACTGGTACACTGACTCAGCTAGAGTCGCTCTGGTGTTATTTCCTGGGCATGACTTACTAAGAGGAGACATGTACTTGTGGATATGGGAAGAGAATGAAGAGAAGGCAGGTGTTTGAAGGCCACTGGTGTAGGGGGAAGGTTGGTACCCCTGTGCGGACACTGCAGGGCTCATATCCGAGGTGATGTGAAGGCTGATCAATCACAGAGAAGCAGGGGAAATGGGAAGCTAATGGGAATCCTTAGAAGGACACCTTGCGTGGAGGTCATTTGTTCTCATTGACTCCAGGAGAGGAAAGGCAGGTAATCAGGATAACTAGACATCCTTCTAGGTACATTAGTCTATCACCTCTTAGAGCACTGTCAGAGGCTGTTTGCTTTGGTAAGGAGTGGTGTTAGTGTCCTCGGAACGCTCTCTAAAGTTCCTGAGTCTTTGAAGCTCACGATCTAGGGTCTAGGATCCCACCAGGGGCTGAGTCAGTCACCCTGGATACACGCTTCATCCAGATTCTCACAAGGGCCTTGACTCTTCAGCTGTGCTTCGCTAAGAAGCCAGCATGAAGTTGTATGACTACACAAAGCCAGCCATCAGCCCTGCAGAAGGGAAGAAGGGTCAAGCCTTCCCTTCTGTCTACCTGGCACTATGGGAATAGGCAGCCTGACGTGCAGCATCTTTACATCCCACTCAAATCCCAGAGAACAGGATGAAGGGCAAAGGAAGAGTGTTGAGCTAGAGGAGCTTCCAGGGTAGGATTATAGATGAAGGAGATGGGAGGAGATCACAGACAGCTCCTGTTCTGAGGTCATGGTGCAAAGAAGAAGCTGACATTTTCAGGAGGGCATTTCAGGTGGGGTGCAGACCCCCAGCACTCCAAGGACCTTCTACATAATTGTAGAAAGAATAAATAATTATCCCCCCAAGGGTTGCCTAGGAATTCCTTTCCTTTCCAATCTTTTCCTTTCCTGTTCCCTGTTTAGAGAGTACTCAGACATGCTGGGAGTCTGAGCCAGGGCAGCAGCAAGCTCTGGCCAGGGCATCCCCACCACCACATGACAGAGCTCATTCGGGAGCCTCTGGAGAGACATACTAAGGGAAGTGTCCTCCTGCTGCTCAGAGATGGCAGCTGGCTCTGCAGGCCCTGCCCGCCCTTACCCTACATTCTCTGCCATCAATCACAGATGCAGCCCTTCACCCGTGTGAGTGCTTGCTGCTTTTTTTTCCGACAGAAAAAGAACACTGTTGCCACCCATAGCAAATTAAAATTAAGTGCAAAGTTATTTCCGGGTCAGTTGAGCACAGCAGGTCACCAGATTTCCATTGCTCTTAGAGAACAGAGGAGACATTTCTCAGCCTGTATATTCTTGGATCCTGTGAATTGTTCACAGAAAGACAAAATATCCGGCTTCATGTCTTTGTGGTTTGTAAAGGGCTTTGTACCATACATCAGACCATATATAGATCGCAGCAAGGGAGGCATTAAAAATCTCAATAAAATCAACTTAAGAATCAAAACTATAAGAAGCAGCCCTACTCAATTCACACGGCTGAGTCACCTGTTTATCAAACTTTATGCACAGGGACATCCTGGGGATGCTGTTAAAACCCAAATTCTGACCCAAGATGTGTAAGATTGGGCCCATGACTTTTCATGACTAATCTTCTGGCTCAGGACTCCTCATCCCATTAGAGAATTCAAAGCACCAAGCCCAGCCCTCAGCTCTTTTCACACAGTGATCTAGGAACAAGTTCACATCTTCAAGAAGGTTTGGAAAGAGAGAGAGAAAGAGAGAGAGAGAGAGAGAGAGAGAGAGAGAGAGAGAGAGAGAGGGAGAGGGAGAGGGAGAGGGAGAGAGAGAGAGAGAGAGAGAGAGAGAGCCTTATGTGGCTCACAAATAATCGAGTTTTTATAGTCTGGTCATTCATGACAACAGTCCTCTGACTTCTTCTATTCTAGATGACACTACTCTCTGACAGAGACCACATCTGAAGGATAGAGTATTGGCAACACATTCTAGGCGTCATTCTCCCTCATTCCAAAGTCAAGCAAGAATCAAGCCAATAACAAAAACATTAAGTTTGGGGAATAACTGAACATTCACAATAAAGAGACAATTTTCTTCAGGCTGCTGCAATCAAGAGAGACTCCACATCCAAATGTTGATGTCTCAGCAGGGTGTGTTCTTCTCAGAGAGACCTGGAGTAGCTATGGTAGTGGACTCCTGTGTGTGTGGTCTTAGAATGGATTCTTACCAGGTGATGAGAGGGGCTTTGTCTCTGTAACTAAGTTCATTCTAACCTTATGTCATCACTTGTGAGACAGAAGACAGGGTGAGGGTCAGGGCCTGACTGTCATCAGGGTTAGGAAAAGGAAATAGGCTAGAGAATAGATAGATTGCCACTGGCACAAGGCAGGCGCTCAGTGACTCTTCTGGAGTCATGGAGGGTAGAGAGTGGATTGTCGGCCACATGGGTTTGGCTACCCACAGATACATAAGTCCCACAATTGGACAGATATACATTTGTGTATATCGGCCATTTTAAGTCCAACATCTACCAAAGAAAGTATCATTGTCCACATTTCACAGATAAATAAAAAACAAAGCACAGGGAAGCCATATGGCCAAATCTGACACTAAATTGCCTGCAGGTTGAGCTAGGAGTTCACTTGAATTCCTGTGAACAGTCACCCCCTTAAAGGGCCAACCTGGTACCTGGCAGGACTCGCACTTGGTACTGACATTTCTAAACAGATGTCACACGATAGGCCAACCCTTATATGCCCAGTATAGAACAGTTTTTCTCTTTCTTCATGATGGTAGTTTATCGGGGAGAAGGGTGCATGGACCAGTTGTGACTCTTAAGCAGTTTGGTTCAAAATATAAGTCCGAAAAGATATGAATGACTCTCTTCTCTAAAACTGATCCACACAGGTTGGCAGAGGAATCTGAACTTCCCAGTAGTAAAGGTGACTCAACTCCATTCAACAAGTAGGTTTTTGGGGTGAAAGCACAGATCAGCAGTCCTCTCTCCCTCCCCAAACCTGCCCCAGGACACTCCACATTCTGGAATACAGGAGTTGAATCAAGGACACCAGGAATATGAATTACTGTCTTTAAGTCCTGACATGGGTCAGAGGTGACTATCATCTTAGTGCAGAGGCAGTAGCTGCTGATGTTTTCTCTCTCGAGAAGTCTCCAGTCCCAAGCCAGCCTTATCTCCTATAATTGAAGTTCTCTCTGATCCAGACTGTGATTTCCGATTATCTACTTCCTTTGCCCATCATGGGGTGTGCCCTGAGCACATCTGCCTTTTCCCTAGACAATGTACGGTAGCCCAAGGACTTGCCTTTGGTCCGTTCCCTCACACCATCCTTTCTGGCCATTACTCATACTCAGACACAATGTTGAATGAGTTTCCCCCCCTTGAGACTGCCACTTCCCAGGCTGTTCCTTAGACAATAACTTGAAAGTTCATAGACTTGGAACTGCCAGTGACTCCTCTGGGTGTCTCTGCAACTTACAGATGCTTAGTATTCACACAAGAGTCTCAGAAAGGAGGCTCTTAGCCCTCTTCCATTGATGCAGGTGGTGTCTGAATTGCAGCTTTGGCTCCTCTGGGTCCCCCTTGACCCTCCAATTGACAGCATCCTTATATACTTTTCACTGGAAAAGTAGCTCTTAGGACACCAACTACTTCTCTGTGCCTCCCCACTCTTGTTCACTCTTACTCCCTAAGAGTTGGCAAGTTGGAAACTATGCATTCATTTTTATGTCTCACAATCAAAGCTCATTATTGTTTTCCCTTAAACATAATTGTTTCTTCCAGACAGATTAGCTCAGCACAGTGATGGGCTCGCCTCCATGGTACATGCAACTGTCTTTCTACCTGCAGTGGTGCTAAGATGGCCAGAGCTGGCCATTGCCTTGCCTAAGTGATGAGCATCCTTCCTCCACAGATCTGTACTTACCTTCTGATCTCAAAGCAGCACTTCTCGGTGTACTGGGTGTGAGCATTACAGAGAAGTCTCTTTGCAATATGTACTGTGATGCTTCCCTACACAGCTTGTGTGGAGTGTTCCACCTTCCTTTAGGGTCATGTTGGATGTGGAATCCCGAGCCAGGTGGTTAGACATGCAGAATCATGGGCCCCATCTTATACATCTTGGGTCATATTTTGGGTTTTAACATCATGCCAGCATATTGTTATGCTGAGGCCCTGAGATGGGGAGGTTTTCCAGGTAGAAGAGTTCAGGGTGAAAAGCATGTCTTTCCTGATGTGCTGGTTACTATTGGTTATAGCATGTCTTACCTGGTGTGGTGGTTACTATTGGTTGTCAGCTAGATAGGCTCTAGAACTACCCAGGAGACCTGGGCTTGCTGTGATTGGTTTCAAGACTGGGTTTGTTGAGTCTCTCTGAGCTTGTTTTAGCTTCCACATGTGAGATGATGCCCTACCTAGTGTTCCTGTTTGCCCTGTGTTTTCACACATCCTCTACTCTACTCCATGCTGCTGGCTGTAGCAGAGGTAGAATGTCCTCTCTTAAAGGCGGAGTGACAGCTCATTGTGTAGGTACACCACTCTTTTGTCTGTTCACCTGTGGGTGGACATTAAGTTATTCACACCTTTCTGCTTCTGCAAATAATTCTACAATGAATATGGGAGCAGGGGGGAATGTCTCACTGACTCCATTTCCTTTAGATAATCACCCAGGAGTGAGATTGCTGGATCACATGATAGCTCTCTTTTAGTGTGTATGCATGAATTCGTGCTTTTAGATGTACATGCAAGTTTCTATCAACTGTTCATCTTTGCAATTTCACTTTTTATTAAAGTGCTTTATACATATCTGTGATAGAGTCTACATAAGAACTCCAGCACCATCAAGACTCAGGGATGCGTGTGCGCCTTGCTTTTCCCACATCCTATTTAGGATTTGCCAACTGCAGGTTGACTGTTGTAATCCAGCCCAGAGCTGTTCTGTGGCCCTAGGTTGAGATTTTTTTTTCTGATATTTGCTTCTCCTAGTGACTAAGGGATGCTCCTACTAGGGACCACTGAAGCTTAGGTTTCATAATATACTGGGATTAATCCTCCCCTAACACCACACACAAACACACATACACATACAACCAAATATGCATACATATACCATATATGCATACTATACATATACAAGACATACATTACTATACATACACTATATATACATACACTATATTAAAATACCACACACACACACACACAAAGAGAGAGAGAGAGAGAGAGAGAGAAAGAGAAAGAGAGAGAGAGACTAGGTAGTCCCTTCCCTCCTAAGTGCTGTCTTGAGATCATAGGTTTTTTTTGATACATTCTGACAGTTTGGGGTCAGCTACTTGAATGTTCAGACAGCAAAAGAATAACTTACTTGTTGCATGGAAGTACAATGTGTTCCTGAGCTGTATGCTTCATGTGAGCTATGCTGTACAAGGAGGAGGCCTCACTAGCTCCTAGACAGCCACTGTGCACACTCAGAATCCTGATGTGCCCCCAGCCTTATAATTTCCCCATCATCAATGTCCCATTTCACTTCCTTAACTAAACAATATATGTCTGATGCTTTGCTGCTGGCTCCCATTATCCCTGCCTCAGAGCTGGGGTCTGGTCCTTCCAACCAAACCTGGACATATGACTGGGAGACAGATCACAGAGAAGCCACTGATCTCCAGGAGTGGAAGAATGTATTGTTCACATTGATGTCCTGGAGTTCCCATTTTTCAGCTGGCACAAAATCAGATGCTCAATAAAAAAAATCCAGGTGGATTAAATGCTACAGCCTCGTGCCTTCAGCAACAGAAACTCCAGGTTTCACCATGATGGTCAACCAAGTTTCCTGTCTGTCACCAAAAGAGCCTCCCAGGACATGGTACCTCACTCACAGCAAAGCAAAGCATGACCCTGCCCAGCACAGAGCAAGCACCACTTGTTCTGGCTCCTCGTTTATACAGTTCCAATTATAGCTCTACAACCTTCCTCAGTTCTGGAACTGAAGCTTCCTAGAGCACTGAGCAGGGGCAGGATGATGGACAGACGGTCTGACTGCAACTTAAGAGCAAGGGGTACGTTTTTTATACTTAAAAAAAATCTCTTTGGTACTTGGTCAAGAACAGATCTATGTTGCAGAACACTGAGCCAAACAGGGAGAAGATAGGCTGCATACACAAGAGCTTAAAATCTAATCAGCAGGGAGCTGAGGAGATCCCTCCTGCAGAGCTGTGACCTTGTGGACCCTCTGAAAGGTGGAACTTCTCAGCTACCATATGCAGGGGACTGGAAGTGACTTTAACTGGCATGGAGGACCATCCACTTGGGTTCCAGACTACAAGGCAAATAAATGAACCTTGTCCCAGGCACCTGGGGAGTCTTTACTTCTCATGTTCAGAGGTCCACTTTGGCCAGTGCTTGTGTATACCCACCATTTGCTGTGTAGAGCCTGCTGTGTAGAGCCTGCTGCTACATGCTCAGCCAAAAGAGAGGCTCTTTCTACAATGCACCAGTGTAGCCAGTGGCTATCCCTACTCACCTGGGTGGGTGGAGGTGGATCACTAAGCAGGAAAGGTGGGTAGATGAGGCAGGTAGGCAGGTGAGGCTGACCAGACCACCTTAAGTTGACCTGTCACCTCTGCCATAAGTCTGTACCAGCAGGACTTAATAGCAGAGATCCTGCCAACTAAAGGGTGTCTAGAGGCAGCAGGCAGGAAGCACAGAGGCTGAGAAAATGCTAAGCAGACTCTCCAGATGTCTGGCCTTTCCCACAGGTACAAGTGGCCACGGAGGCCCTGGGAGTCTCAGCTGAAGCTGCTCACCAGGCAGGACCACCAGTGGCAGTGCCCTCAAGAGGAATGCTTCACTTGGAGACCTTACTTCACCATCTTCAGGTGCACAGCCATGGACTATAGGGAAGAGTTGCTCAAGTTCAGTCCCACCTATGTGCCTCACGGGTGAAATTACCATGACGTTCTAGGGGTTTCTGTGCAGAGAAGAGCAGCCGGGGGAGCCAAATGTCCCACGCAGCTTTTCACTCCCCCAGGAGCACCATGCACAGTCAGGTGCTCTGGGGATCCGTATTGTTCTCACTCAGGTCCGGGATTAGGGTTAGTCAAATTGGGGACACGATTCCAGGGTCAACACACAAAGCCATTCTGACTGCCTTCCATTTACCATCATTTTTGAATGGCCAATTCTTTTTCCCTCTTGCTATAGTCTCTGCATTTCTTCAGTTCTCATATGGAATGGGGGGGGGGAATCAGATAGAGCCTGATAGGGTATTTACTGTGCTCTGCCATCTCTTTACCGCCTGGGATGAAGAAAGAGCAAAGAGCAGGTACACGTTATTGCACTTGGGGCAGTCCAAAAACACAGGCAGCACTGGGGTTCCAATTTTAGAGCTAATTACACTTCGCTAGCTGCTAAGCTGCAACCACACCTGGATGGTAATCGGGTTGTGGGCTGTGCAGTTAGGGAGCACCAGTCAGTGATTGGTGCTGATTGCTCCCCGCACTGTGCCCTCCCCTCTTATCCCTTCACCTCCTCTCCCACAGCCCTGGAGCTGGGGTACAAATATGTTGAATACTTACACGCCTGATAAGATTCATTCCTGCCTGAGAAAATTCCCCACCTACTACGTGAAGTGACAGACTTTTAAGCAAACAGGAATACCACTCATGTACAGGCAGACGGGAATACATGTGGATAAACAAAGAGACTCAAACACATATAAACACAAAAATTGACATTTGTGGGTGAGATACACACATGCTCAGAAGTGGTCTGTGGTGTAATGTCAGACAGGGGGTGTTGTGGACTGAACAGTGTTAACAACGTCCCTCAAACTCATATTCTGAAATGCTCACCCGTGATGTAGCTGGCTATGGAGACTGAGGTTAAAGGGGGTCATGGCATGACCCCGACTCAGTATAAATAACTCTTTACAGAGGAAGAGATAGAGCATGAGGAACCATGAAAGACACATAAAACACAAGTGCCATCTGGGAGCCATAGGTAAGGATCCAGGGAGCTCCTCCTGCCAGCACCTTGGATTTAGATTTCCATCCTTCAAGTTTCAGAAAAGTTCCTGCCTAGTGTTTGAGCCACCCAGCCTGTGGAGTATGTTGGGAGCCTGAGCTAAGAAGTAGGAGTCGACTCCCTGGGCTGAGATGAGGACAGAGCACAGTACACTCTCCAGCTGAAGGCAGCTGGATGGAGAAAGCCATACCTCCACCCAAAAGGGCATATTTGATCCAGTGCAGAGGTTTCCATAGTCTCTGGGAAACTGGAAACTCAGATGGACAAGGCCTGAGCAGTTGATAGCTGAACAGCTGAGTGCAATAGTTAATATTATTGTTAATTGGACAAGATCTGGGAGATTAACTACAAGGCCTGTCTGTGAGGGTATGCCTAAATGGGTTATTTGATGTGGAAAGATCTACCCTAAGTGTGTGTGGCACCAACCCAAGGACTGGAGGTCCAAACTGAGTGGAAAAGACAAAGCGATGCAAGCATAGTTCCCATCCCATGCTGCTTCCTGGCTGCAGAGGCTATGTAATCAGTGGCTCCTGTTCCAGCTGCCATGTCTTCCTTACCATGATGGCTGTGTAACCTTGAGCTGAAGCCAGACTAACCCCTTCCATCCTCAAGTTGTTCTTGCCAGGTATTTTTGTCACAATAGTAAGGAAATAAATTAATACAACAGGATGATAAGCAAGGACTCAGAGAAATCGGGTGGGCAGTGAGCATGGCTTTCCTGAAGGTGATGGGCCATTGATATCTGTTGCAGTAAATCTCCAATCTCAATAAGCCCATGCAAAACACACAACTCAGTTACAATATTTATAAGTTGCATGCCTAGATTGGGCAGATTTACCACTATAATACTCTATTCCCCAGCTATGAGATCCCTTTCTACTTGTGGCTTCTCCAGGCTCGTGGTTCTGCTCCATCTTCCTTCCACATTCTCCATCTTCCTCCTCTCTTCCCCTACTCTCTAAAACCTCCAGCCCCACCTTTCCCTTCCACTGCCCAATCACAGGCTCTAGCCTTTATTTGACCAGTTAAAATGGGGAGAAGGTTCACATGAAATCACCCGATTATGAGATCCACTCCTCCTTGGGACAGCCCCTCTTGAGGAAGCAACTTTAACATCAGAATACAAACAGCAATGGGGCAACCAACAATAGACATCCTCTCAGAGATTTCGGAGGTCACTTGGAAGTAGACGACGTGGAACAGGGTTGGGCTGTGAAGGGCACTTTGGGGTGTTCCGTGCCTGGCTGGAGTGCAGGGTCTTCTATGAAAGTCTCAGACCCTACAGTAGTGCTGGGCCACAGGCAACCCCATTCAGAAGACAGGCACCTGCTCATGGGGAAGATTTTTAACAGGGAGCTTTTATATCTTTATAAGGAGTTAGGAATAAGAAGAGTTATTACCAAAAAAAAATCTTTTAAAAAAAACAACTATGTTTTATTCAAATTAGTTTTAAAGTTTTCAGTCATTAATTCAACATTCAGGTTATTTTTAATAATTTTTTGAACCCCCTGCTATTTTATCAAAGGCAGTATGGATGGGGGGGTGAGCCTTTTTGTTTATGCACAGATGAAAATCAGGAGCAAGTATTGGGCTCAACTTTCCTGCCAATTTTCAGCTTATTTATAAATAAGCTGGCATGGTTCTTTGTATGAGGCTTCATATTTGTCATCTATACCATTCTGTAATTCATAATGAACTCTCAGTGTGGGGGGGGCTGTAGTGGAGTGGAGAAAAAGAGAAGGACAAAGAATAAGGCATGTGGGGTGTCCCTGCAGTCACCTGTGACATGGGTGATAGGTCATTTCTCCCCCAAGGGCCCTAAAGTTGTTGGTTTCAGGCTTCTGAGCTCCCCTGGAGATCTACACAAATGCAGTCTGGAACCCACCCCAGTTGGTATCAGGATGTTCAGTGACATTTAGTCACACTGCTGGTGAGGGATCCAGGCAGGATGTATACTGACCCCAGGGCTCCAGAAGAATGGAAGGGGTAAACTTTCCTGACAGAAGAAGATCCTCATCGCATGAATGTGACACTGAGCTACCTAAAACATAACCTTGTCATTATTAATGTGCTGCTCTTGATCAGTTCTTAAAAGCACATTGCAGAGCAAACAAGATCACCCAGGCCTGTGTTCTCAGGTGTAGGGGTGTCATGACCTTAATGGGGAGAAGAAAGCTGAGCACAAGCTGGGGCTCAGCTGGGTCACCACCAATTCAGTGATCACAGGAATGTTACCAATGTCTCCGGACCAGACATTTCAGGGTTCTTCACATCTTGGTCAAAGAACTGAACAATAACACAAAAATATCACAGTAGTGAGGGATTGTATTCACAAGTAAAGTGAGATAGAGTTGTCACACTGCAAGAAGCAACAGGCCCAGAGCAAGCATGAAGCTCTCAAACTTGTGACCGTCTAGGTAGGTCCGAGAGGCAGAGGAAATAGTTGCTAGGGTTGGAATGTGGGTATTTTTTTTTTGTTTTGATTGACAGGTTTGTGTTAGTCTTTGCTAATTGTAGATGTCCTTTCCTGGTGTGCATCTGATTTTAATCACATGCATACCCAATCATGCATAGGCATAAGATGGTAAGTAGGAATTGTTTTCCCCTTAGAAGTTCATGTAGAAGACAAATTTACAAGGCCAGCCTGGATAAGCCCATTTCCATTAGTGGTAGGATGTGTTTAATCACAAAATAAAAAAGGAAAAAAAAAAGAAGGAGTTACTAAGGTTACTAAGGGTTGCTAAGGCACCCTGGTCAGAATGAGCAATTGTTTTGAGGAGGGTATGCAGTCAGTCTGCTGCAAATGGAATGCTTGGCTGATCAGCACTCTGTTGAGAAAGGACTGTGGTATAGCTCAACTGAAGGAGAGTCTTGGTGACTAAATCAGCCCTAGGCAGGACTTACTTGTTCTACCTCAGGAACAAGTAAGTCTTCAGGCTCCAGCATTTCTCAGTGTTCACCAAGAAGCCCTGTCCAGAAGAACTTGGGGAGTAGGAGGAGTCAGGGAACTGGTTGACAGGATATTTCTCCACTGGTGGAATGAGCCAATTTAAGCCAGATTAGAATATATTAAAGGCAGGTCTATTGGGAAGCTGCTCTTGGGCAAGTTCACTGGCCCCAAGGACCAAGACCAGGGAAGAAATCATGATGGAGGGGAGATGGGGGAGGGGAAGAAAGAGGAAAGAAGAGAAGAGAGGAGAAAGGGAGGGAGGGTAGAAGAAAGAGAGAAAGAGAGACAGAGACAGAGACAAAGAGAAAGAGATAGAGTACACAAAATGTCTGGGTTATATAGGGAAGGGTCTCTGGGGAAAGAACAACCCAGCCCCTGGACTAGAAAGTTCAGGGTTGGGGGGCAGGCTATGCCAAGTAGGGACTGAGGGATACTGGGAAAACCTGGAGGCCAGGTCTGCCTTGATATGTAAAATATGCACCTCAGTCCCTAGTCCTAGGGTCTGAAACCAAACACTGCTCTCACCTTGCAGTGACCTCTGGGAACTTTGTAAATTGCCCAAGTGGGCACAGTCATCTTTACTGTATTTTATTGTTCTCTTATTGAAACACCTTTTGGGAAAATATGATCAGCTGTTGGGGTTTCCTTTATGTTTATGTGGTTTTTTGCTCTCTGGACCTACCTCAGTACTGTCACTGGCTCACCATGCATGAGCTTACTGCTTTTAGTCTTACTCTTTATTATTATTATTATTATTGGTAAGGCTTATGCCAGCCAAACTCTTTGCAGAAGCAAACATCGAGGCCACTGAGGCAGGCATGGCTGCCTCCATAAGACACAGCAAGCAGCCCCTTCATCTCTGCTCTGGTAGTTGCTTGAATGTGTCTGTGAAGAAGTCAGTGCCTTTCAGTTGAACTCTCTGCAATCCCTCTATTCCTCTTGACAGTATGATTTTTAACCCATTGCCATAGGGCACTGTCTCTGCCCACTTCTCGCTGGGGCCTGTGGAACGATAAGGATAGCGATGGCAATTTTCAGGAGCTGGTGGTGAGGAAAGCAGCCAAGGGCCAGCAGGGGAGCATGTAACAGGGGCTGAACTCTACTCTGTTAACATAGTAGGAAGCGAGCCTACCCAGGGCTTGCCCCTGGCACCTGCCTAGCTCTCTACTGGGAGCCTCTCTCTGCTTGGTCATCCTTTCTACCGTCTCTGAGAGCCATGTGGGTGGGGTCGATTCTAGCAACATTGGAACATAGCCATCTCAGCCCTCTGTTCAGGGGCCCTGCTCAGGCCTGAAAATGTCTGGCACGGACTGTGTGAATGCACCCAGTGTCAGACAATTGGCTCCGCATGGCTCACTAATGGGATAGAGCAGAGTAAAGATAAAGGAAAAGGGTAAGGTCCAGTAAGTGCTGGGATGAAGATAAGTCCTTTGTTTAAATGTAGACATGAAGGAGCTCTCTGGGGAGCATGCTTCTGTCTAGAGCCAGACAGCCTTGAAGGAAATCTGCACAGAGAGCAAGCTGAGGAGACAGCTGGGCAAAGTTCAGGCTGCAGTGATCTGGGTGGCCATGTTGATGGTCTTCTGGCTGGTGGCAAGTGACAAATGGACAAATTATGAGACTAGGCAGGTACATACAAGGCATCCAGTGGCTATCCAAGTGAACAGAGGTAAAGCACATGCAGGAAATAGTGGTGAGGAAGAGATTAGCTTCTGGACACAATTCTGACAGGAAATAAAGTGTGCTATAAATAAAGTGGATTATTGTCTCTAGGTGTTTTTTTGTCTCCCAGAACCTCAGGCTCCCCCATACTGAATTGTGCATTTTTCTCAATCAAAGGAAGGGAAGAGACTGGCTAATCCTCCCTAAAGGCAAGCCCTACCCCAGGGAATAGAAATGCCCAGAAAGGAGGCAGGCATGGAAAAGTTGCTAAGTGAATGAACCTAAGAAATTAGCATCTAAAGGAGGATGGGGCAACTCCAGGTCCAGACCATGTGATGACCTAGGAAATGCTGTAGAATGCTGGGCTAACCTCACGGGAGGAAGAGGAGGAGAAGGAGGGGGAGGAAGAAAAGGAGAGAGGGGGAGAAGGGGAAGGAGGGGAAGAAGGAGAGAATGGAGAGGAAGAGGAAGAAGAGGAGGAGAATGAGAAGGAAGAAGACAAGAAAGAAGAAAAAAGGAAGAAAAGAAAGAAGGGGAGAAGAGGAGAAACAGGAAAAAGAGGAGGATGTGGAAAATGGGAAGAAGAGGAAGAATGGGATGGAGGAAAAGAAGGAAGAGGAGAGGGAAGAGAGGAATCAGTGGAGGCCTATGTTATCCGTGCCTGTTATAGAAACAGCCAAGTTCAGGGTGTACTAGGAGTGAAAAACAGAGCCCTAGAGATAGAACAGTGGTGTTGGTGTGGATGTCATGATAGGACGGGAGGGTATGACATCTTACCCCATGGTCCATTGATCCATTTACAACATGATCCATATGACCACAACACTTGCTCTGGAGACTCACAACTTGGGAAGATCCTGTTAGCCAGGGACTTGTGCTGACACTCTGAGGTGAGCTCCCTGGGGTGCCTGCATACCCCAGCTACACTGCCAGATGAGTGTGTCCAAAGGCCTCATGGGAAGTACTTCAGGAAGTAGGAGGAGATTAGCTGGGGAGCTGAGGGAAACCTAGGTGGTAGGTACCACTGTCCTGAGCTGAGGGTGTGGTATTAGCCTTAGCCAGGGGAGCAACTATACTTGAATTAAGAGGCCATGGCTCCCAGTAAGGTATCACATTCTCATTCTGGAATAAATTTAGTTCTTCGAATCTTAGCTGTGGCATGCCAAGTTTGGAACAGGACACCGAGGCATTACAGTCTGTAGAGTTCAGCTGTTTGCAAAGTGAGATCCAAGTGAAAATTACCGAGTTGCCACCAACCAATACAGCCTTCTAGATCATTCCACAGTCTGAGACAGGACAACCCAGATCTTCACTCAGATATGTCTTCTTAGGAAGCTCCCTTTGGGGGAGTAGCATAGCATATCCTCACCCCAACCGACATACACAAAGGTGGATGCTTTCCTGGGAGGAGGAAAGCAGCATGAGGCTTCCAGGGCTCGTCCCTACTTCAGAACCATACAACTCTGCTTTGTCATTCATGGGGAATCCTCGAGAGGAAGAGTGGCTACTCAGGGCTGGCTCCCTCCAGCAAACACAGGGACTGGCTACTCCTTGCAAGATGGACCAAAGGCATGATTTAAAGAGGAGAAGGGTTCTGAAGTGTGATCATAATATTACCACCAGTATGTTCTAGGGACCTGTAGATGGAGAAGCAATAACAATTAAGAGGAATTTTACAGGAAATAGCATTAGGGATTAGATGTGGTCTCAAAACCCCAAGTGCCATTGTCTCTGTGGCAGGATGGCTGACAACAGGCAAATGGGCTTCCAGTAATGTGCACAGCTGCTGGGATTTGCATGTTGAGATGCTAACCGCATACTATGAGGAAGGAGGAGGGATCAGATGGCTTTGGCAGAAGGCCATGGTGAAGGGCCAGTCACTCCATACAGAAAATAAAGTTCACCAAGGTACATGCCCAGAACCAACACTTCATAGGTAAAGTGTCGCTGGAAGGACTTTGGAGAGTGGAGCTCCACCAAGTTCTGCTGGTGGTAGGGTTTATGCTGGAACTGGAAGGCAATGATGTATTGTTGGCTCTGTGCAGGAAACTGCAAATATGTATGAGCTAGGCTAGGGAGCAACGAGTAGACTTGGATAACGAAGATGAAGCAGACATGCCTGAAGTTCTGGGATGAAATGTCCAGAAGCAAGGCACCAGTGATCTGGGACTACATGGCTCCTCTGGGAAGCTGTCCGAGGGAGAACTCACCTGAAATTCAGTAGGGACACTTCCTTCTCAGCCAAAATTGATATTGTCATCCAGGAATCCCTGTGACCAACCTCATTAATTCAGTGTCTGCTTTATGTAGTACATATTAAGAGACATACTCATACCTGTCTCTCTGATCTAGAGGGAACACTGTCGGGGAAGGGACACTGCCTTGAAGCCTCTGTTCTGCTTCCTTTTTTATGGTGGTTTGGAGGAGGTCTGCCTCCCAAGAGGCCAGGTAGTAGGAATTTGTTGTACAATGTGGGTATGTTTTTGTTTTTGTTTTTGTTTTTTAAAAAATAAAATTATTTATTTATTTACTATGTATACAGTGTTTTGTCCACACATGTGCCTGCATGCCACAAGAGGGCATCTCATTATAGATGGTTATAAGCCACCATGTGGCTGCTGAGAATTGAACTCTGCACCTCTGGAAGAGCAGCCTGTACTCTTAACTTCTCTGAGCCATCTCACCAGCCCTACAATGTGGGTATGTTGTGAGTTGGGAAAGATTTTTAAGAGGGGAAGTCCAGTAGGATTTCACTAGAGACACTGGCCTAGAAGGATTCAATAGTTGGGGGGACCCTATCTAGCTACTGTGAGTGAGCTGCTATGGAAAGAGGAGGGCTATCCCTTCCCTCCCTCCCTCAGGCCTTCTGTCCTGTGATGTGATCCATCACTCCCGCACATGCCTTCAATGTTGTGATAATAACCCTAACAAGTCCCTTGGCAGAGCTGAGCAGAAGCTGGTACCACATCCTTAGACCTCCAGAGAAAGCTGCACTATAGAAAGCTCATTGCTTCATAAAGTTATCCCACTGTGGCATTACGGTACAGAGACAGGACATAAACTAACATACATATGTAGGCACAGGGTTTAAAAGAATGAGCCCAGGCCAGGTGCCCGGGCTCAGTTCACACTAAAACATTAGTATATATGAGCCAGACATGGGTGCCTATAGAGTCAACATTCTAGCAGTGGAGGGAGTAAGATCACAACCCAAAGATCGGCTATTGACTAGTGTGAAAACGGGCTACTTAGCAGGACCCTGTCTGAAAAAAATACTGGTATGATCACTCAGTTCCCAGCACCCACGTGGTAGCTCACAATGGCCTGCAACTTCAGACTAGTGGATCCAAGTGCCCTTTTCTGGACTCTGCATGTACTGCATGCACATGACACACTACATACATGCATGCAAATATGCAGACCTATAAAAAAAAGTGTGGTACTACAAATATACAGAAAAAAAACAGTTGATAAAATTAAGCCCTTATTAATTATTAAAAAGTGAATATGCTAGGAACAGAGGGGAACTTTCTGCTGGCTGAGAGAAAATCTACTGAAATATTTTGCATATAGCATCTTAGTGTCTGTGAGAAACTGATGCTCTCCCACCGTGGCCAAGTTCAAGACCCAGAATTCCCCTCAGTATTTCTAGTCAACCTACTGGAAGTTGTAGCCAATAAAAGCAAGACAAAATACATAAGAGCTGAAAGAGAGAAATCTGTTTGCAGATGCCATGATTACCATAAATAAAATCCAGCATAATTAAAAGACACCAGGAACAAGCAATTTGGGCAACAATAGGATACAAGCTTAATATAGGAAAGCCTGTCACGTCTCTCCATGAGAGCAAGGAGAAACGGTTTGAAGCCAATCACATGACTACCATTTATGTTTACCAATCCTAAGTGAAATTCACTGTACACTTCTAATAAACTAGATCTAGTTTAAGTATAAAATTCTTGTGGATGAAATAAAAGAACTGATCCAGAGAAGGGATGTTCCATCATCATGGATGGGGTGATTCAATGTTGTAAAAAGGATAGTTCTGTGACTTTGAAAGCCAAAGAAAGTCACTAATAACTGTGATAGTGGCAGACATACAAAATATGCATAGAGGCCAAAGACCTCAACCCATATTTGAGTTACTCAACCCAGCATTGAAGGGAAGGAACACAGTAACGTGGACACTGACTTAAAGATCCACCATGATGCTACAGCCATCAAGACAGTCTGCTGTAAGTAAAGGAGGCAAATAGAAGGGTGGAAAAGAACAGAAGGTCCAGAAATACACCACCATCGACAAGCAAGGCCACGCGATGGAGCAAAGATGGTGTTTCAACAAATTGCCCAAGAATAGATAGATGGGCATCTACAAAACAAAAAATAACACATATGAAATAAATAAAATAAAACAGAGGCATAGAGCATGCACCTGTTACAAAAACTAACTCAGAATGAATCACATACTATGATGTAAAATGCGTTAACTCTAACATTCTTGGAGGGTAACAGAGGAGAAACATTCCGATGACCTTAAATGTGAAAATGACATTTTTACCTGCAGCAGCAAAGGCACAGGCCTTGGAAAAAAATGATAAGCTGGATTTCCATAAAAGGTAAAAACTTCTTCTCTATGAAAGATGATAGTAAAAGAATAATAAGACAAGCCACAGATTAGGTGGAGCTATTTCCAAGAAATTCACCTGTTATCTGAACTATGAAAAGAACTCTTCAACAAGGAAATGAAGGGATTAAGCTAGTCACAAAGACCTTAACAATTCACCAAGATAGATGGAAAACTAGCAGACTGTGAGAATGTCCTCGGCACTCTTCATCAGGGAAATGCACATGGAAAGCAGTTATCTGTCCAGCCACACCAGGGTGGCAGGAACAGAGCACACCATGATGAGCAGCAGGGGTTCTCAGTCACCATGGCAAGAAATGCAGAATGGGGCAGTATGTGGCTCGCTTGGTCAAGTGCTTGTCTCCCAAGCATGAGCACCTGATGGCAATTGCCAGAACCCACATACAAAATTCAAGGCAAGGTGATGCAGTTTTGTAATACTACTGCTAACAAAAAGAAGACTGACAGACCCCTGAACTCTCTGGCTAGTAGTTTAACCTGCATGGGCCCAGCCAAAAGACTCTCTCAAAAATGAGGTGAAAGGGAGCCTAAGGAGCAGCACCTGACGATGACGTGTGGCCTTCACATGAATGTACACACACTTTTGTACACACTTTTGCATGTGTGCACTCACAAATGCACTCACAAGCATGTGCATACAAACTGCAGCCAGCTTTGATTGACAATCTGATACATATATACATCATTTTTTTTCACAGTCCATAGGATCTAGCAGTTAATCCCCTTAATATTTTCCCAAAAAAAGCAACAACTTTTGTTGAAACTAAACCCCAAACTTTCTTTTCTGGTTTCCAAATCTTGGGAGCAAATCATACATTATCCATGGGGGAGTTGATGATGGGTGCTGTACTGATGCTATGTGACAGTGTTCAGGACAAAAGGAATGACTCTCCAGAGTCATTAGAGGCCTGAGGAGAACTCAAATGTCTGCTCGTAAGAAGATGGTGTGAAAGTGGTGCTGCCACTTTTATCATTTCATTTGATCCACAATGATGGCTCACGTCACTGCATTCCTGCAAATACATACACCTGTAGGATGAATCCACACATGAACTCTAAACTTTGGGTGATAATCATGCATCAAGATGGTTCGCTGACCATAGCAAAATGTCAAGATGCTGACAGTGGATACTATACACATGTGTAGACAGGAGATGTGTGGGAAATGTATTTGCCTTTGATAGAAAGAAAGAAAGAAAGAAAGAAAGAAAGAAAGAAAGAAAGAAAGAAAGAAAGAAGGGAGGGAGGG
>NW_022196912.1:45050793-45063272 GCF_008632895.1 Mastomys coucha | reverse complement strand
GAGGGAGGGAGGGAAGGAAGGAAGGAAGGAAAGAAAGGAAGGAAGGAAAGAAGGAAGAAAAAGAAGGAAAGAACGAGGAGAGGAGAGGAGAAGAGAGAGGAGAGGGGAAGGGAGGAGAAGAAAGGAAAGGGAAAGGAAGGGAAGGAGGAACAGAAAGGAAAAGGAAAGGAAAGGGAAAAGGAAAAGGAAAGAAAGTAACCCAATAAAGATGGACCCTATGAGAATCATCTGTTTCCTGGATAGATGCTAGCTGTAGAGAGGGATCTGAATAAATGAAGGAAATGCCCAAGCCTCCATGCCAGTACCACCTGACAGTGCAGTCTCTGGATTGTAAGGACTCAGGATATCAGAGATGCTGAGGCCCATACAAGGCAGGCCACATAGAGAAACTATGGGTATGTTTCAGTGAGCACTAGTCTGCTGTCCGGTTCAACCGTGTGTGTACTCTACTTAGCTGGTCCTGAAAAGTACAGGGCTTCCAAGACTGTTCTCTTCCCAGAGGCTGGGCCTATACCTGACTCATGCTGACACCTGAGATGTGCTGGCTTTTTGTATGTGCATGCCTCCTTCCAATTCCCAGGTTTTTCTAGTCCCATATTGTCCTGTGACTCTTCATGTACTACCATGCAACCTGCCTGTGCAGGGAACTCATGACAGCCACCATCCTTCTGGTTAGCTGTGTACTGACTTGCTCTTTCTCGTACTCTGTCTTGTACACCACAAGACAAGCCCAGAGTTCAGCCAGCTTGTCTATGGTTTATGCAACAGTACCTTGCATGGCAGGCTTTCTTCATAGCACTGCTAGATTTTGGCCCAGTGTGTTCCTAGTCTAGCACAATCTCCATCTGGCATCCCTGAATGCTTTTGGCCCTTGTGTCTCTCATCAGCTTTTCGAAGGCTCCTTTCCCTTCCAACAAGGCTTTGTGTGTATCTATCCCTTCCTTCCCTGGCCAATAAGTTCAAAGTCCCCACAGGTTCCATTACTTCAACTCCCTGCTCTCAGAGCAATGATCTGCCACACCCAGCTGTTTCAGATAGCGTTGTCATACCCATACCTTGTCTTTCTCCACTTGATTCACAGACTGCTACACTCTGGCCCTGTGTGGCCAGCTGACTTGACTCACTAGCAGTCCCTCAGATTTAATCAAGCATGTATGCTCTGCCCAAGCAATGTGGTACTGTAGTTATGTAGAAATAGCCAGAGTCAGACAAGAGCCTATTCCACCCAAGGCCATCTCTATCCTGGTGCTTGCTCTGGCTTCTCTGAGTCAAATAACCTCTCATGTGCTGGTTCCCAGTTTGCCTACTAATGCCTTCAAGCTCCATATGCATGCGTGTCACCTCCACAGGCTGTACTTTCTCTCAACAGAATTCTACCCTCTCATCTTGTTTCTGAAGATACATCTGTGGGCAGCAGTAGTTATTGCCATTGTTCTGTCCTGGAAACAGAGTAGCTCTGCTGGACACCTGGCACCCTTGACTGGGATCCTTGAGCCCCACTCATCCAAAACTAGACAGAAGGTCTCAGTATCCCTCTGTTGTAGAAAACACGTATAGGCTCAGAAAGGTCTACTCATTTCTCATGTACTGGAAGATGGGGTGTCTTGGCCCCCACTTATACAGCTCAGAATGTTTTGCAGAAGATTTTCTGGAGCCAGACATTCTTAGCTATGTGGTGCCTACTGCCCCAGAGACCTGGGCTTATATCTAGAGGTCATATAAAAAAATGCATCATGATAATACCTCATCTTTACTATCCTTTCCCAGGTTCAGAACCATGTTTCATGAACTCACATACATGAATGAATAGCCTGCTGTTTGCAATGAAAAGTACAATGGGACAGATGTGCTAAGATGTGGAGAATGGGACAGATGTGCTAATATGTGGAGGATGGGACAGATGTGCTAATATGTGAAGTGTTATTTTCCCTAGCAAGCTACAACGCCCAGGTCTGTATGTCTGTCCTGTCTTACTCTTCACAAACTGACCTTAAGTATGAGCCATAACAGCCACACCCTTCCTGGATATCTGAGACCTACAGTGTGGGCCTGACTGCAGCCTGTCTACTCTGTCAGCTCCTCTTCCAGGGTTTCTGTCCCAGGAGTAGAGGGACAGGACTTTCAATGAGTATTGAATGGTGACAGCAAATGAGATTAACACCATTAGCGAGAGTGTGTGGGTTTTACTTCTGATTCGCCTCACTCTCCTTCTGAAAGACTCAGTAATGGCCTCAAAGACACTAAATGGCTCATTTTTATAAGAGAGGCAAAGTCAATTTGAAAAGTCTTCTAAGTAATTTGATTGTCAGGCTTTTCCCATCATTGGAGAAAATAAAACACACAGAGAGACAGCATACCCCTAATACACAGAGACAGCATATCACTGATACACAGAGTACCCCTAATATACACAGATACTATGCCCCTAATACATACAGACAGGTACCCCTAATACACACAATGTATTCCTAATGCATACAGCCAGTACACCCCAAATACACACAGACAGCACACCTCTAATACACAGAGGCAACATATCCCTTACACAGAGACAGCATATCCCTAATATCCACAGACAGCTCACCCTTAATACACAGACAGCTCACCCTTAACTCACACAGACAGCACACCCCTAATACACAGACAGAGCACCCCTAATACATAGACAGCACATATCCTAATACACACAGACAGTATACCCCATACACAGGGAGAGCACATCCCTCACACAGACAACATGGACTTCTGACAGAGACAATGCCACCAACTGTAGGCAGTCATACAGTAAACACACAAATATGCTATGCGGTCCTACCCCTCCCTACGCACACAATAAGACACATTAAACCATGCATATTCTATAACACTAGAATGTTCCTTCCAGAAAGACAATGTTGAAGTAGTTATCATTTCCCTCAAAAACCTAAGCACTGAAGTATGCCATTCTACACTGAGGACAGTGTTTCCCTGTATGTCTGTAGATGGATACATAACTTCAGAGTCATGGACCATGGGTGTGTGGGTTAACCAAAATGGTCTTTGCTTGGTACACTGTAGGCTGTCTTAGGTAGGCTGTGGTTCTTCCTAGGTGCTCTTGTGGGAAACCCTCCAACTGGAAGATAATAGATAAAGGCTGAACAGAACAGAGTCAGGTCCTGAGTCACATGGGGATTGTCCTCTACCCAGAGCTGGCTGGGAACAAGGGCTAGCCTCAGACCTAGGATCTGAGACCAGTTCAGGTACCTGCTAGGTAGTCTGGGCTATAGGTTGAAGTTTTATTCAGTCCTAGCAGGCAACTGGGTGGTAGGGGACCACCCAGAGCAGATGTGAGCATTTGGGTAGAGTTGCTCAGTGGTCAGAGCCTAGCTTAGGCCTCTAGGTGGAATATGATAGACACCTCTGTCTAGTGTCAAAATGAGTAAATCCTGACTTCTGGAGTCTTGGCTACCCAAGGAACCGGGCACTGGACTTCCCCCAGAAACTTTTCAAACTCTCTATCTAGTTTTAATCTAAGCTGCTGCTACCCGTCATGATATGAAGAGACACCGCAGGTCTGGATCAAGGAGCCTTTCTGTGATCCTGGCTGCTTGTCAGAGGTTCTGCTGCTAAGCTAAGCCCTCCTTGGCACTGTAGGTATCCCACCTCTGGACAAGGACAGCATTGTATTCCTGCTCCAGCCCGTCTTTCCTGGGATGCTCTTCTCCCTGTCTTCCCTTCCAACCCTGATCCTATTTTCTCTCCAGCCAGCCTGTGTTGCCCAGGACATCACTCATCCTGAGTCCTTCCATAGCTTACCCAAGGGTGGTTAGAGTTTGTTCTTTGGAGACGTTCATTCTTGGCAAGGAAATTCCCAGAAGACTTTTTATAGCCTAGGAAGTTGAATGTATGCATGTTATAACTCCAGCTGTGGTGATGTGCAGGCCAGAGAGTTCTGAGAGAGTTGAGGAACAGGAGACTGTGATGTACCTGTAGCCTAGCAGAACAACTTGAGCTAAGCCAGGCCTGAATTCCACCCATATGTTCACAGTGAATTCCATCTGGGTGCACCAAAGGGCTCAGCTCCTGGCTTGTGTTGGTTGATGAATACCAATTGCTCTGTTGTCAGTAGTTTTGTGAACTGAATAATGGATAGCAAACTGGTGGCCGAAATTGGTCATAATGGCAGCATTTAGATCATAGACAAGGGCAAATGGGACAGCATTTACCAGCCGACGTTTATTCAACTCACTGATTAATTGGTTTATTTAATGGCAATTGGCTATTAAGGAGCAGGTATGTGCTGAGAACTCACCTGACACAGAATGCACACAAGATAATTAGGAAGTTAGTCTTTCCCCCATAAGTAGCTCACTCAATACTTTTAAGACCCTGAAAGTTGATGTATATGACAGATACATGTGATAGAGATGCTAAGAGTCTGACACAATGTCCTCTATGGAATAAGGGAGGACAGTTCTCCCCAGGGAGCCAACCCTGACTTCCTCAGCAACCTTAGACCATGCTCAAGGAGTATCCTTTCAACATCTTGAGACAACCATACCCGAGGCCTGAAGCTCAGTTCTGACAGCCTCCATCTCCCAATACCAGAGTGAAGGAACCTTGACCTAAAAGGACCTTAACTGTGGGTGACAAGAGAAACTACGGTACACAGCAAAGAGTCTTGCCTCAAAAATGACAACCTCTATTACAGTCCACAGCTTAGTAACTTCACTGTTCCAAACCCTGGTTTCTAGGGTGCCCCAGTCAGGGCTCAGCAGTGCCTGCTGCAGGAAGTTCTGGTCTGCCTCCTTCCTAGTATGGCTGTGATAGCATAAGGGCTCTTGGCTTTGTCTCCCAGGAACTCATGACAGAGCAGAAAGGAGCAGAGGAGGAAGCTATCTTTTGTCACAGAAATGAATGAATAAAATAAAGAACAAGCTAGGGGGCTAGCTAAATAGCTTAGCATGAAAAAGACACTTACTGCCAAGCCTGATGACTTGAGTTTTGTCTCTGGGACCTACACGGATAAAGGAAGAAGTGACTTCCACAAGTTGTCCTCTGACCTCCACATACACACCATGGCACATCCATAAAAGTAAGTAATCGAGCAAGGATACAAGACAGCTTTCCAGGTGATCACAACTATCTGGTAACATGTACACACACACATCCGTACTCATACCTGTGTTCGTAAATGCATGCATGTATGCATGCCACTTTAATATGAGCTGCTGGATGGCCTGAGACCCCATCTGTTCACCTTGATGCTAAAGCCTTCCAGCTACGATCCTGAAACTGCAACCCTCCAGGCCCCTTATTCCGACATCGGATGGAGAGGTGGTAGCCTTTTGAAGAGAGGGAAGAAGAAAGTGTGACTGGGAATTGTTTCTGAGACATAGCCAAAGGATTTTGCAAGCCACAAACTCAACAAGAATTCTGTATTCAGAACATACAATCCATTCTCAAGTTCGACAGAAAGAAATAGGCTGTGCAATTCCAAAATGGACCAAGGCTTCCACCAAACCCTTTGCCAGAGAAGATTAGGAACCCATGAATGTATTTGACCTCAATGACCACTGGCAAAAGCCAATTTGCTGGATGTTCTCTAGATGACAGAATTTCCCTGGAGGAAGACAGATACTGGTATTCAGGGTTCAGCAGTGGGGAGAGGCCGTGACCATAGTGACAGTATTGGAGGAAGGGAAGTTCTCTGAATTCTCAGAGAATCTTCCACATCCCCTCTTCCCAGACAGGAAAAGGTTGGCAAGTCAGAACCAGCCCATACCTAACATATTCCAGGACATCAGTTTCCCACTATTGATATATGCTCCCTGTTAGATCATAAGCCATCATTTTCAGGAGCTAGCACGGTATATCCTGGGCCTTCACAGTCTTCCTGGAAGCTCTGAGCTATCCTAAAATCATTTTAAAATGAAGGCTCTTTAGAGTTCTTACTAGATTGCTACACCAACAAAGACACATTAGGAACTTCAGACTCCATAACAGGACACACAACTGCCTTTCTCCACTCTCCTCCCCTGATCCGAAATCTCTCTGGCCTCCGCTGGGTTAGATGTTGTCCTTCCTCTAGCGTAGTGGACTTACCAATGCCCATAGCCTACTGGGTCTATAGAGGGAGGACCCCAATATCTGCTTTACTCCCAGCTCAGCGACCCCAAGGTCCTCTGCTGCCTATATCTACTGCTCATGGCATTTCTCATAGAATTTTCTCAGAGCTTGTATATTGGTCCACGAGCAAAGGAGAGCACTAGAGCACTGAACTTCTATCTCTGCCACGGCTGGAGTAGGGCAAACCTTCTTCTATGTAGAATAAGCACACCACATATAAATCTCATGAACATTAATTTTTGAATCAATGTCAGCAACATCAAACAGCACAGTGTTGCCAGTGCAGACAGGCTAGCATGATGTCATTCTCATCCCCAGGGGCTCTGGGCTCTACTTAGGACCCAGTCCCATGGAGCAGCTGCAGAGCTGCTCCTGCTACCCTAACAGGGCAGGAGAGGGCTAGTCTCCCTCCCCTTCCTTCTCTGTACACTTTTCCAAAATTGTTTTGGATGAGTGCTCCTCACCTAGACCCCCTAAAGCCCCAAGCATGGGGGTAACATACAATCCAGCAAACACACTGAAGGAGAAATCAATGGCGAAGAACAGTGAACTCAGTGCCAAGGGACAAGGAAGGGCACTGTTTAAATCAGCATGGCTTTCAAGTAATTTCTAATAGCTGAAAGAGACACTTATATTTGTCCAGAATTGAGCCTTTTAGGTTGTTTTTGTCACTGTTGCTTTGATGTTTTTTTTTTCTGTCTTTACCTGTTTATTCAAGTCATGTAAATGTGTAACTATCTAGGACATTCATTTACAATAAATTATTTGCAAAAGGCTGATGTAGATGTAATATTAAATGTACTCACAGAACATATTTGGAAAGCTCCCGTGTTTAAATGGTTGAGATTTTTAAAGTGAAAAGAAGACTAGCACTCATGGAAAGGGTAACGAGGCATACCTGGCTGCAGCAAGAGCTGATGTGAGAGCTCCAGGGCTGTGGCCTACACACCCCGCGCTCACAGCCACCCTAGGCAAATGCAGGCGTTTCATTAGCTTTCTCTCTGTGTTTTCCAAACTGAACCATCTTCCAGCTGGGATTCACAAGGCCCCCACCATTTTGTTAGAACCACTCTGTCATTTGGCTCTGCTAGACCAAACTCTAGACATTTTGCTTCTGAAGCAGGCTGTCCTGGAAGAAAGGTGAGGAAGGCAGGCTCTGAGGCTGAGTTCCTGAGTCCGTAGAGATGCAGCATAAGCAAATGCAGCCAACCTTGCTCCTAGCACAATGTTCCAGTCTCACCCAGAGCATCTCCCTCATGCCCAAAAGATGCAGCCGACTATATTAACCAGAGTGCCAGGTTGGCTACACAGACCCATGAAGCTGTCACACACTGCTCTTTCCATCTTCAAGGGATGTTGCTCTTCGCCCATGGTGATTGTTTTTCTGCTAGTAACTAGAGTTTCTAGAAATTTCAGTTGCTTACTCTTCTCTCCTTCTTGCTGTAAAAGCTCACACTCTTCAAAGGCATCCTTTCTTTACCACAGTGTCTCAGGTGGCACAATATTCCTGGGCAGTGGAGGGAGCACATCCTTACCATTACTACTTCTCTGTTGAGGTGGCATCTGTGTGGCTTTAAACTCTTTCTTGCAGCACAGCCCCCTAACACATCACTTCTCAGGCTTAGTGATATGTTGGATATACCCTTAGAAGAGGCTGCCACTTGCCCCTTTCTCCAGTTTCTAGTTTAGCTGGGCAGGGTTACACGCTGAATGCTTGCATTTGTGAGATTCTCCCTGATGGGGGGAAAGTACAGCCTATCTGAGACACAACGGAAACACAGTAGCATAGCGCTTTAAAAGCTGATCAATGTGCAGCCCAGGATGCATGGCTAGAGATACTGGGAAGCAGCAAACCCTGTTCCTGTGCTTGTTCACTGAGGTCAAGGACCTCACTGCACTCTACCACTCTGAACCAACATTTGGATGCATTATCAGACGTGGCCTTCATGAGAACCCTTCTTGCTATCATGAAAGCACTGTTTTCTTATACTACAGAAAGGTTCTGAGGCCTTAGCTGGACAGACATCAATACCTGGGAGATGATTTCCAAGCATAGGGCTAGCAAGTGGCAAAACTCAGAGAGTCCCGCAATTGTACTCAACCTTGGTTAAGAGAGGTACCACCACTGGATGCTCATGTTCTAGCTCCCTGTTCTCCCTCTACCACACTACACACAGTGAGAAAGCTTGAGGCTGCTGCCTAGCTGGGGAAAGAGAGCCTAACCTCACCAGAACAAGTGTCTAAGGCTTGTGCTACCTTGTAACCATCTGCCTCCTGATCATCCTTCATCCTTCTTTGCAGAGGGTCCAGCCCAGCTTGTGATAGAGCTCAAGGTCTCTACCTGAACCAGTTCCTCTTCACCACACTTAACATTTGTAATCTGGAAGAAGTTCCAATGGGCTTCATCTAAGTATCTGCTAGATTACCAAGCTAAACCCATCTCCGTGGCTTCTGACCGAGAACAAAGGCGTCAAAAGCCTTACATTTCTGTGGCCCTTTGTAGTTTCCGGAGTCTTTTCATGGGTGACTGCACCATGATTTGAATGCTGTTTGTTGTAAGGTGGGGAGTTGGGGTGGGGTATGAGTGGGTGGGTCGAGTCAGATCTGTGTTCCTTCACAGGGGAATCTTCCAGATTTTCGGCATACCTGATGAGGGGGAGGCTAACAGCCCCACAGAGCTGTAGGAACACGAGCACCTGGGAGGCAGATCTCAGTCTCATGTCGCCTTGACTAAGTTGCAGAATCTCTACTGGACTCCTTCAAGGGGAAGGGGAAGAGGAAGAGGAAGCTTGCTTAGCAGAGCTCAGTGAAGTCTGAGGATAATGTCTGTTTCATACCCGGGTTTCCAATGGCATCTGGCTTCCCTGGATGCCTCTTCTCAGCTCTGATTTTACCTGGCTACTTAAATCATAATAGCCCAGTTTTATTCCATATATTTTCAGAGGTTGAAAGAAGATACATTTAGAATGCAGATATTCAACTCAATTCTTTCTTCTGAGATTTGAGCTGCCCACAAAATCCCTGCTTGATCTTTGGATTGTATATAGCAAAAGCTTAACACCAGATGATTATAATCCAACCAGGGTAAGGAAAGAGTGGAAGAAAGAGCATAATGCAGTAACTAGCATTGAAAAAAACTGCATAATCATGTGTGTCTATGTGTGTGTGTGTGTGTGTGTGTGTGTGTGTATGCGCGCACGCGTGCGCACACTTGTATATATGCATGTGTATGTATGTGTGTGGTCAGCCACATCCTAAGACCTGTGTTACATGCAGAGTACTGGATGTTAGACTGTGTGTGTGTCTGTGTGTGTGTGTGTGTGTGTGTGTGTGTGTGTGTGTGTGTGTGTAAGAAAGCATGAGTTTCATCAAGCCTGCCAGCAATGAGGAAAGATCCTCAGAGACAGGGATGACAAATTCTCAGTGTAATTTTCTGGTCCTCTATTAAGAAAATTACCTATGGAGCATCTGTCTGGCCCAGGAAACCTCTATTCTGTGACTCTTAAAAACTTCAAATGCACCAGGAAAAACATCCTTTGCATAGGCTACGCAAAGAGCCTTACTGTTGGCATTCTGTCTTTGGCCTAGTTTAGACCCAAGAAATCTGGGCAGGGCTCTGTGGGTCAGGGCCAGTCCTACTTGGATCCAGATCAGGAATGCTCTGGTCCTGAGCTTCTACCTCACACAGCTGTGCAGATAGGAACCAGCTAGCCCATTGCTGAGCGACATACCTGTGTGGCTTAGCTATCTGTCCATTTACCACTAACTAGGGCTGTCTAGAAGAGGGAACCTCAACGGAGAAAATCCCCCCATCACCATAGTCTCATACACCAAGTCTCAGGGGGGTGCATTTTTTATTGTCTCACATGGGAGGTCTCATCCCATTGTAAATGGCACCATCCTGGGCAGGTTCCGGATTGTATAAAAAGCAGGTCAGAAAGCGACTCTTCCATGGTCTCTGCTTTGGCTCCTGCCTCCAGGTCCTCACCCTGACTTCCCCTCCTGATGGACTATAAACTGTAATATAAATAGGCCCTTTCTCCCCAGGTTGCTTTTGGTCAGCGTTTAATCGCAGAGGTAGAAAATGAAACCTAAACCAGGACAGTGTCCTCGCAGGAAGTAGAACCCAGCTCTTTTTGTCACTCTGGGAATCTTTCAGTCTGATCTAACCTCTCATTAGCTGTGATGGCAGATCTTGATCAACAGTTTATGTTCTCAGGAAGGATTAGTTAGGAATGAGGACCTTCCCCCACCTTCCAGCAGGTAGCAGCTGTTGTTCCCATCCTTTGTTGATACTGGAACCTAACTTTTTCAGCATCCCAGTGTAGACTGAAAATTAATGATTCTCTAGGAATCTTTGAGGCCTTCTGCACCAGATCTTGGACTGCTAAGACATCCATACTAATGGACTGAGCAACCATTGGGCTTCCAGCCTTTCTCGAGAGTGGTGACAGCTGTTAGATTATTCTGCCTGTTGCGTGAGCTAAGCTAGTGAAACATCATGTACACATACTATTGCTTCTATTCCTCTAGGGGACCCTGCTTGATACACAGAGCTGTGATTTTGCATCTAACAAGATAGGGACTAAATGCAAAGGTCCCAGCATAGCATACCGCCATGGTGATGAACTGAGTACCATAGCTGAGGGGATCCATAACTTGGGTTGTGATTCTGTGAATAAAGCATAGGCTGGAAACTGATGTCCTGACAGTCATAGAATCACCCTGGGATCAGTCTGCTGGGATCAGTGTGCTCACACTATGTGGGATTTTTTTCTGGGGAGATGAGGACAATTACCGGTTCTTACCAGTTTTGGAAATCATGACAGACCAAAATAACCATTGCATCAAAGTTCAGTCTGGCAATCCACAGTTGGTCTAGGTGAAAGAACAAGGATAACCTAAGGTAGCTGCATCACTGAAGAGTCCACCCCAACCTGGGTATCAACCCACAGAGGTGGCATGCCCAGACGTCTCTGTATGACTCATGGAGATAGGTTGAAGAGTCTTCTGAAGGCAATTTGTCAGGTTGGAGAACCTCCTCACCAAGTTGTTTATTGCTTCCATAACCTGGGTGAAGGGCCTTTTAATCTGGTTAGTTTCAGGAACTTCCTGAATCTCATGCTAAGTCTCATGAGCCCCTCCCCACTTCAGGAGGAAGTGCTTCAATCTGTAGAAAATTACTCTAGGAGCCACATCATCTAAATCATGCTGGGCCTTCTCCATCATAGAGACTTCTTGTGGGATCAAGGGTATCACTGACTCTGCCCTTGCATCTCCCGTGCACTAAGTCTGCCTCTCAGGTCCAGTCCTGTCTTAGTGCTTTGGTACAAATGAATTTTCACCCTGATAGCAGTATGTGTGACTTCTAAGTTTTCATAATTTGGTTCTGAGATGATTTATAGCTAGGATGTTAATTATGAATACACGCATTACCATTTTTATAGCCTTCTTGGATATGGATCAGCGGAGAACCAACCATTACCCTATTGTTTCCATTTATCAAGGAGCTCAGGCCCATGTGTATGTAAACCAATAGTTGGGATCCAGACCCTAGGGGCCAGGCAGCTGCTTCTCAAGTTCTTAAGACTGCATCAATGCAGACTGCAAGTATTCTCTCCAGAGCTGTCTGCAAGAAGACCTTGACAGAGCCTTTCCCCACTTTCCTTCAAAGGCTTACAGAAACACAGAGGAAGCCAGTATATCACACAGATACTAGGAAATGAAGCCTTTAAACCCTCCTACTTCCTCAGACTGAGAGGGAATCAACCCTAGAGAATCAAAACATCAGAACTGAAAGGAAGTTTGGAAGAAGGATGAGTGAAGACCACATTCCTAACAATACCCAGAGCTTAACAGTACTTATCCTGACCCAGCTCTCACCTCTGACCTGCCATCTCAATTTAAATACTAACAGTTCTCAGGGGCTAACACTACTCCAGGTCATCCCTGACCCTCAATACCCAGGACTCCATCAAAGTCACATCTGAAGTCTATCATCCAGTATGCAGTGTGGACATCCTCGGTATTCCTAGATCCTATGCCTTAGACATAATATCCTTGTAGTCTAAAGAGATAGAAAGAGGCTCCATTTCCTTTGCTCCAAGGATCCCAAAGTTCTGCTACTGAAGGTGGCCCAGTCTTCATGGCATGACATGGCACAAGGTTTTTCTCTCAGCCTTCTTAGCTCTTTATCTGAAGAAAGTGGACAATGACCTCTGATCACTCAAGTAGAGACAAATGTGTACAGAGCGAGCCCAGTGCCTGGACCATGGGCTCTAGGGAAGTAGTTACAGAAAGAAATTGTTAAGAGACAAATTAAAGCCTCTCCCAGCTCCCAGGGCCTCCTGAGTCCTTCTGGTACTTCTTTT
>NW_022196912.1:45008710-45050709 GCF_008632895.1 Mastomys coucha | reverse complement strand
AGACCAGGCTGGCCTCAAACTCAGAAATCCGCCTGTCTCTGCCTCCCAAATGCTGGGATTAAAGGTGTGTGCCACCACCGCCCAGCCCTTCTGGTACTTCTTTGAATGGAACACTTCTAGAAATGCCAAGGTTTGCCCTGGAAAGAGAAGCATCAGGGAGGGCTGACTGGGGATGCAGAAAGGTGACTGAGATAAACCTGGAGAAGAACACCTGGGCATTGTGGAGGGAGCAAGGGGGTATGAGACTCAGGGGTTCACTTTGTTCTGACCTTGGTCCTGTCTCTGACTTTGGGCGTCCATCATGTTAGATCACACTGATTTTGGTCTCAGTCAGGACCACTGATATGTCAGATGCAGGTAGCCCAAGGTGGGAACACAGAGGAAGACTCCACACTGGCTGTAAGGCAGTGGGACTCAGAGAGAAGGGCCACACCCGCTCAGCAGAGAAGTACAGGAAATGAGTTGCAAGTGCAGAGCAGGTGAGTTACTGGAGTCAGAACCAGAACCGTTAGCCAGCTGTTGTCACTCTGCACAGGTGAGAGAGGTGTTGCAGCAGTGGCTAAACCCTTCCTGCTCTGCAACTCTTTCATGTAGTTCACCTGTCTTGTCTATTTGGTAAACTACATCTGAACCAATTACATCCTTAAGTTATCAGGAAGCAGTGCAAAGCCAAATAAAGCCCCCATTGGACAATTGTTCTCTGTTAACTATTTTGTATAATAAATAGGTTAGGCTGAGAATGGACAATTTGGTGATGCCCTAGACATGAATCATCTACTTTCAATACATCTTCTGGAAACACATGGTCTGTTTTACTGAGTCTGATGTTTTCGTGGCCCCCAGTGATCTTGCATCCTGGACCCCACTTCTCCATCCTGTGCCTCTGCTGACCTGTTAGAGCATCCCCATATGACAAAAGTGGTTGGAAATCACTTGACACTGTCATGTAAGACCCCAGCTTTGGGATGGAGCAATCATTCAGTCCTAAAGTCCTTGTCTTATAAGCATGAAGACCTGCGTTTAATTCCTAGAGACTACATTTTAAAACCAGTTGTACATGGTGGCACATACTCAATCCCAGTGCTGGGGAAACAGAGATAGGTAGGCCTCTGGGGCTAACATGACAGACAGTCTAGCCTTTTTTGTCATCTCTGGACATAGTGATAAACTTGTGTCAAAGGGGGGGGGGGAAGGAGAAGGAGAAGAACAGAAAGGAAAGAGGGACAGATGCAGTCTGGGGAATAACACTCAAGGTGGCTGTCCTTCACAAGGTCAGGAAATACTCAAGATATGCTTCTAGATGCATGCATACTCTCACATGCATGTGCGCACACACACACACACACACACACACACACACACATTCAGCTCCTTCCCCTCTCCTCCTTTTCCTATCCCCGTACTTCTTCCCACACACCCCCTTTTGCTCCCCCAAAGGACTTTCTGGGAGAAGCCTATACTGATTCATACTAGTGTTCATCAGAATGTTGTGTTTTGATAGATGTGACTTTATACTTAGACCTATCAAAGCTAACAAAAAAATCTTACTGATTCTGAATGAGTCAAAATGTTTTCCTAATCAAGTTAATAGTCCCGCCTCTGAGGGGCGTGTGAGCTGTGATTACATTTTTGTGCCACAGTCTTTCCACACACCTTTTGTGGTTTATCCATGGCCCCACAGATATTTTTAATAATTTTTTTCTTAAGGAAAATTTGAGGACATATGTGACTAGTTTGCTCAATTTTAGGTTAGCAGGCAATGTCACTTAGACTATAGATAGGCTCAGCTCAGAAACTAGAATCTGGACAGCAGACATTGAGGTGGTGCTCTTGGTGTCACACCAGAAGCTCCTTCCCTCTATGCTCCCCTCCCTCCTCCCCTCCCTCTTCTCCCCCTTCTCCCCTTCCTCCCCCCTCCTTCCCCTCCCTTCTCCCTTCCCTCCTCCCCTCCTCCCTCCCCTCCATTGTGGAAATGGCGGCGGTTTGGGTGTTTCTCCTCCAGATTTGCTCCTTCCCAGACACTCACTATGGTCCCCTCCACATGACATGACATGCTGAACTCTAGTTCCCACTAACTCTGGAGACTGCAAACCCATCTCAACACAGCACATTTTGGTTCACACATCCGTAGTGGGGATTTACAGGACTTTGTAAACTGCCTCTCACCATGATTAGAGACATGTAACCGCACTCACAAACTCTCTTATATCTTGTCTTGGCCTGTTCCCTGAGACTCGCACTTTTCTATTACAAGTGACTGAAGACGTTTGAGAAGTGGCTTGGAATGTATCCTGTTGCTGAGCCTTGGTGTGGTGCTGTCTCCTTTCTTTCATGCCTGTGGAAGGCTATCCGCTCAGATCAACAGGTCATGGGTGTAAGCTGGGAGACTGTGAACATGTTTCTAACAAGCTTCCAGGTGGCGCTACAGCAGTTGGTCTGAGGGCAGCATCTTAGGAACTATGTCATTACCCGTCCACTTCCCCTAGCTATATGTCCCTTCCTTCAAGCTTCCTAGGTACCCATGAGTGGGTACACTCAGCATGTAACTGCCATCAGGACACAGCAGGGTCACCTCTAAGCACACCTGGTTGGCTTTTCTGTTTTACTAGGCTGGGAGGATCCAGTGCAAAATGGAAATACGTGGACCCCAGGAGCCTTGTGGTATCACATCCAGATGAACATAGCTTATTAGACTGGTGATGAGGAGAAATGTAGTGTTTCTTAGAGGAGTCTGTGTACTTTGCACCTGGTTAAAATGGCCATGATGGCAATAAATAAGATATAGTCGCATCAACCCACGTTCCTCTGAACAAAATGTTTAACTAAGGAAGACACACCCAATTCCAGACATTTTACCAAGTTTGCAAGTTGAAGCTAATAGTACAATTTCCTTTGATAGTAATGCTTCAGCAGACTTTAAAACACACCCAGAAAACTCATGTTGTATGCTCTTGTCCGCTAGCGGGTATATTTAAGGAGCCACATAAATGGGTGGAAAAGGGAAAAAAATTAAATAAATAAAAAAGACATAATTTAATATTGGAAACTGAGTATTCATTTGGAATAAACCAATTTATAAAGCTGGAAGTGACAGGCTGGAATTAAATGCACTTTCCTCTCATCGCTGTTTCTCTAACCCTTCATCAGCCAATTACGCTCTCAAATCATTTAGCAGAAGGATCATCTTTACTCGCTTTTAAAGTAGATAAATTCTTCTTAAAAATCCATTTTAATATCTGGTTGACAGCTAATTTACATTTGTATTTATCACGTCCCTGAGTCTTCTCTGTAGGAAGAAGTTTTCCATTCAGAATCTATGGTCTGGACCTAAGCAGGTGTCCCAGCACAAGGGCTTCTGAGACCAGCAAGTACTAAGAAACAATGTAACCTGTCTCCAGACTCCCTGAAGCTCTCTATCCAGTATGTTTCTGCCCTCAGAATTCTTTCAGTAAGTATTTAGTTACTCATCTCACCGCTGCAACAGAATACTTAGCAAAAACAAGGCAGCAGAGAGAAGTGAATGCTGGTCCTCAGCTCACTTTATCCTTTTTAAAAATCAATCTAGGCCAGGTAGTGGTGGCACATGCCTTTAATCCCAGCACTTGGGAAGCAGAGACAGGCGGATTTCTGAGTCTGAGGCCAGCCTGGCCTACAGAGTGAGTTCTAGGACAGCCAGGGCTCCACAGAGAAACTCTGTCTCAAAAAACCAAAAAAAAAAAAAAAAAAAAAAAAAAAAAAAAGCTAAAACGCATGTTCATGAGATGGTGCTGTCTGAGGTTAGTTAGTGTGTGTCATCTTATCTCAGTTAATCTAGGCAATTCCTCACAGACATTCCCAGACACTCTCCTCAGAGCTGATTCTGGATCCTCTCAGTTTGACAATCAACATATGCCATCTTCTTAAGAAAGTTCAAGGACACATACACATGCTCACACACAAGCAATAGGATTGAAGTTAATTTAAGGACAAAAGGGAGCCCAAAATGTGTCTCTTGTTTTAGATAACAGACATTAAAGCGAGATGTGGTTCATAATACAGAACAGAGAGCTTCTATTCCCTATTATCTCAAAACAACCTGATTTAATTTTAAATGTGAATTTTACTTGCATTCAATGCATTATCACAAATCTGTGGTTTGGTAATTCACCCTGGAATACTTAGAGAAGAAATAAATAAATCTATGGTCAGAGGTCACTTCCCTAGAGGCTTCTAGGTGACAACAGGGAGACAACACTTTTCATTTAGATACATATGTGCACATTGTGGTTTTCAGCTGACTTGGAGTCCACTTATCAACACTTCAACCCCACTGAGCCTTTCAGTCTTCCACTATTGGAGATGGTAAACTCTATCATGAAGGACTCTTAAGAACAATGGAAATTAGCGGGGCAGTGGTGGCACATGGCTTTAATCCCAGCACTTGGGAGGCAGAGGCAGGCGGATTTCTAAGTTTGAGGCCAGCCTGGTCTACAGAGTGAGTTCCAGGACAGCCAGGGCTATACAGAGAAACCCTGTCTTGAAAAACAAAAACATAAAAAGCAAAAACAAAAAAAGAATAATGGAAATTATGCATTGCTAAGGAACAGCATCAACAGCAATGATATACTACAAACACATCCCTCATATCTATCCCACTTCCCCTTCCCTTGTACCCCAAACAAAACATATCTTCTCCAGTTCCTGCATTCATACCCCACTTTCTTGCTTCCGAAGTGCCTATAAACTTTCTAGTTGGTATGAACAAAGAGGCAATTTGTTGTTCCCCTTAAGGCCATTTCTCTTGAAATAGTTTTTTTTTTTCCCCAGACACTGGGTACCCTAGAAGAATTAGAAGTAGGTCGTGGTGGTCTGGAGCTGGGCAGGAGGATTCCCACTTGCACCACAGGCGGGCTCTCCACTTTGAGAGATGTGCTGAATATACTTATGTGTTGAGTACTTTTCCCATTGCTATGACAGAATACCAGACAGAAGTAATGTAAGGGAAGAGGGCTTGTTTTGGCTCATAGATTAGAGTGTGTAGTTCATCATAGTGGAGAAGGCATAGCAGCTAAAAGTGCTCCAGCTGTGGCAGTGGGAGCTGTTAGCAGCTGGTCACACTGTGGTATCAAAGAGGAAGAGAGCTAGGGCAGTACAGGAATCAAGTATCACCATCAAGATCGTAGTGGCCCACACCGGCCAGTCAAGTCCTATGTCCCAAAGGTTTCATAATCACCCCAGACTACACCATCAGTTGGGGACGATTGTTAAAGCATAGGCTCCTGTGTGGAGCACTTCACCATCAAATCATAACACCACAATATACACTTTACATAAACGTTGAAGAGTAATGTAAACCATGGTATATGTTAGTGTGCAGCTGGCCACAGCTAGCCACTGTTTTCATGTTTCAGGTCACACATGACAAATATTGAAGGTCATCTTAACAGGATATAAGGTCACCTAGGAAACGAATTTCTGGGCATGTTAGTTTTAACAATGAAGCTGCCTTGCCCTCCACTTTCACCACAGCTTTAAATGTGTGCATTCTTCTGTTGCCACCAAGCTGTGGAATTTTCACATCTTTCTTCTCTTCTATCTGATCTCAATTCTCATTTTAAATCTGTCTAAAGACAGCAAACAATCTGAATGAAATGCCATCTTTAAATTTTCCTCACCAAACTAACTATTCCATTACTTTTGAATCCAGCATCACTCAGATTTCTTGGGAAAAAACGAACATGCCATATTCTTTGCCAGAATGGCATACAAATTGCCCCCAATGCAGATAAATGTCCCATCGAAAACCTTACAAGTGTAATCCTTACTGATCACTTGAACTGGATTTCCACCAGCATCACCCTCTGAACTTTGCCTACTTAATTCTCAGGCCTCTTTGCACACAACTCCAAATTCTTCTACATTCTTCCCACAAACCAGTTGCAAAAGCATACATGGCCATGTTTATCACAGCAACAACCCCACTTCTTGGTGACAATTTGCTGTGTTACATTTCTTTTCACCATGACAAAATTCCTTACAGGACCATGTAAAAGGGAGAGGTGTATTTTTTTTAAAAATCACAGTTTCAGAAGAGAGACAGCAAGACAGAATTCATCATGATGAGGAAGGCATGCTGCTGAGGCAAGTCCCAGTGAAGGTAATGAGAGCACTCGTCAGAGGGCTCCCATAGCATAAAGCACAGAGTTCAGGGCAGAACCGGAAGTGGGTATCACTTTCACGGCCAGCTCCATGTGACTCACATCTGCTGGCTAGTCCACATGTTCCAAATGGGTCCCACCAACTCCCCAAACAGTACCACCACCTGATGACCAAATGTTTGAACACATGACTCTATGAAGCCAATCATGTTCATACGGTAATAGAAGTTTATAACTTAAAGGAACCACAAAGGTAAAGTATTGAGGGGAAGAAAGCAAGAAACTCTTTGGAAGCAGCGAGGCGATCCACAGAGGTCAGATGTATGTACAGCAAAACAGGCACCCTTCAAATAAATGACATTAAGTCTAGGTCATATTAGTGGTGTTTAAACTGATCCTGAATATGTCTTGAACCTACAATTTTAGTTATTTTATAAACATGGTATCTTTAAGATGACTAAAGTGCCCAAAAGCAAAGAGTACTTCAATTCTTGAAACTCATGTTTGAATCTAGCCTTGGGTTGAATGACACATTATGAATTCTCAGACTTCTGAGGGAGGCCAGTGAGAATCAGTCCTGGGAGACCCAAGGGATAGTCTACAAGAGCAGTAGAACTTCTCTGCAACTTTTCCCTGTGTTCACTTGGAGGTGTGAAGTGGAAATTTCTGGTTTCTTTGGAAACTCAGTTGTGTCACATGATGCCACAATGAAGCTGCCTTGTCCTCCACTTTCACCACAGCTTTAAATGTGTGCATTCTTCTGTTGCCACCAAGCTTCAGATTTTTTACATCTTTCTTCTCTGCTATCTGATCCAAATTCTCACTTTAAATCTGGCTAAAGACAGCAAACAATCTGAATGAAATGCCATCTTTAAATTTTCCTCACCAAAATTAACTATTCCATTACTTTTGAATCCAGCATTACTAGAATTTCTTGGAAAAAAGAACATGCCATATTCTTTGCCAGAATGTCATACAAATTACCCCCAATGTAGATAAATGTCCTATCTAAAACCTTACAAGTGCAATCCTTACTGACCACTTGAACTGGATTCCCACCAGCATCACCCTCTGAACTTTGTTTTAAGGGATAAACTATGCGCTGCAGCTTTTGGGGAAAATAGTTTACCATAAGTTACTAGACAGTAAAGGTCAAAAACACTGAAAAGAAGAGCATCAATAGATGGTACCATTTTTCTAGAACACTAAGAGATGTGTGAGGGTTGGAAAGGTTTGGGGAAATGTGACAGGTTGTTTCTAGAAATTGTCTTGGAGGAAAGGCCCTGTGATGTTTTTGTGGAAGCTGTCTTGTGAGAGGGCATGTGGTGTTTTCCTGAAACAGACACATAAGAGAATGGTTTGCTGAAGTGGATGTTTGAGAGGGCTCATGATGTTTGGAAAGAGTATAAATGGAACTCAATAGGTGGGGAGAAGATGTTCTTACAGTGCTATGCCTTGTAAACTTCACTGGTCTTTGCTGGCCACACTTTGCCTCTTTGCTTGTTGTGACTTCATAGAGAGAAACTAACTTCTTGTGGTATTCCAGCTGCTTCTTGCTGCTTCTGCTGACTCATACCAGTTCAGCAGAGCCTAAATGCTACTGATATACTTGATTGCTGCTATCCTGATAAAAAAAGACTGGAATTGCCCACAACCTCCTTTGCCCTATTAACTATCTTCTTCCTCTTTGCTCAGTGGGCTAGAAGGGTGGTCGAAGTTTTAAAGAGCCCTAAATAAAGTAGGCTTTGAAAAATCTAAGCCTACAGAGGTAGACTTATCTTCTCAGTCATGACTGAATCTGTGCAGTTTCTTCGAGCATGTCTATCCCACAGATGTGAGTACACTTGACCTTGCAAGCCTGAGTCTATGGGAAAGCATTTGGCTGTGGGCTGCCCTGCATCATGGCTCTGCCTGCTGTCCCGAACAACGACTGTGAAATACCCCAAGAATAAGATACATATGTACCTTCTCATCTCTCCGTCTTCTTAACCTGTGCCTTCCTGCCTTGGGTTTTATGTTCCCCCATAGCCATTACTCCTGCTTATCTACAAGCACTCCCCCTTATCTGATGAGAAAGAAACACTGAAAGTTTACAAAATTATAAAACCATATTCTAGATGGAAATAGATAACAAAAGATCTCAACAAAATAGTGGCAAACAAAATTCAACATCACCATGTAACATCCAAATGATATTTGTCAGAACAAGGTCCAAGAATGGAATCACATGGAATTTCTGAGTAGAACACTGGTGGCAAAAATGGAGACTACAAGGATGGAAAGACATTTTGTGTTAATGAACTGAAAGAATTAATATTGTTAAGATGCACACATGTCCCAAGATGATCTAGAGTCAAGTGCAGTTGCCAATAGAATCCAAATTGTGTCTTCACCAAGGAAAAATAACTCCTCAAATGCAGTTCCTCAAAAGATATTTAGTCATCAAAGCAAGGTGAGCAAACAGAGTCAAGCAATAGTAATCTTTGCTACCTGGTCTCAAAATATGCCTCAAAACTACAGCAACAAGAGGGTGGTCCTGGCACAATAAATATACAGACTAACTGAATGAGTAGAAAATTGGGCATTTTGCTCATTAGCCAAAATTCCAGGAATGCAATGGAAATGCAACAGTCTCTTCAATAAATGGGGCCCAGACACACACACAAAAAGTGAAATTAGACCTTTCATTACACCATACACAAAGCCAACACAAAACAGGTTGAAGACTGAAACATAAAATGTAAAACTATAAACCTGGGAAAACAAAAGACGAATGCTTAGTAACACTGCTCTAAGAAAAGCTAATTCAGATATGAACTCCATGGCACAAACAACAGAAGCACAAATAGGCAAGTGGTACTGCATCACATTATTTAAAGAGAATGGGATCATGCCATATTAAAGGTTTTCTGCAGTACAAAAGAAGCCACCAATAGAGACGAGGTAACATATATAATGAGAGAAAGTAATTATGAATCATTTGTCCACTAAGGCTTAGGGGCTATGATTCAAAGTAGGTAGATTCCAACTCATCAGCAAGCAAACTAGCAGCCCAAATGAAAACAGAACACAAAGGAACTAAACAGTCATTTCTCAAAAGAAGACACACAAAGGGCCAATGGGCACATGAAAACTGTTGAACATCACAATATCATGGTGCAAATTAAAACCATGAGATGATTTTCCCTCATTCAGTCAGGAATGGCTATCCTAATGGCTCTCAGCCTTCCTGATGCTGTGACCCTTAAATACAGTTCCTCGTACTGCGGTGACACCCAAGCATAAGATTATTTTTGTTACCACTTCTTAGCTTTGATTTTGCTACTGTTGAAAATTGTACTGTTAAAAAAAATTATTGTACTGTAGACACAAAATCTGTCCCAACACCAGAGTAACTGGGACCAGCAGGACCAGGCACACAGGAACTCTGCCAGCCCAGTGGATCAGGTTTCTTCCAGTCTGTCTGGGCTAGTGCCCTGAGCAGACCTTGGGCTCAAGCTTTGCAGCCAGTCCCCCAACACTCAAAGGAAGCTCCACTCCCAGGCACTCTAACACTCCCAGGATCAGAGGTGAGGAGGACACAGCATCTGTCCCAACACCGGGAGTAACTGGGACCAGCAGGACCCAAGTACACAGGAACTCTGCCAGCCCAGTGACTCAGGTTGCTTTCTGTCTGTCTGGGCCAGCCTGTGCCCTGAGCAGACCTTGGGCACAAACTCTGCAGTCAGTCCCAAAACACCCAGAGGAAGCTCCACTCCCAGGTAGTCTAACAATCCCAGGGTCACAGGATCCCAGAATCACAGGATCACAGAGACAGCTTGACTCTGAAGAGTTTTGACACAACCAGGATCACAGGAAGGACAGGCTCCAGTCAGATATATCAAGGGCAGGTAACACTAGAGATAACTGGATGATGTGGGGCAATCGTAAGAATATAAGCAACACAAACCAAGGTTACTTGGCATCATCAGAACCCAATACTCCCACCATAGCAAGTCCTGGACACACCATCACACTAGAAAAGCAAGATTCAGATATAAAATCACTTATCAAGATGATGATACAGGACTTTAAGAAAGACATAAATAGCATCATCAAAGAAATACAGGATAACACAGGTAAACAGCTAGAAGCCCTTCAAGAGGAAACACAAAAATCCCTTAAAGACTACAGGAAAACACAATCAAACAGGTGAAGGAAATGAACAAAACCATCCAGAATCTAAAAATGGGAATATAAACAATAAAGAAATCAGAAAGAGAGACAACCCTGGAGATAGAAAACCTAGGAAAGAAATCAGGAGTCATAGATGCAAGCATCACCAACAGAATACAAGAGATAGAAGAGAGAATCTCAGGGGTAGAAGACACCATAGAAAACATTGACACAACATTCAAAGAAAATGCAAAAAGCAAAAACATCCAGGAAATCCAGGATGCAATGAGAAGACCAAACCTAAGGATAATAGGTATAGAAGAGAGTGAAGAATCCCAAGGTAATGGGCTAGTAAATATCTTCAACAAAATTATAGAAGAAAACTTCCCTAACCTAAAAAAAGAGATGCCCATGAACTTACAAGAAACCTACAGAACTCCAAATAGACTGGACCAGAAAAGAAATTCCTCCAGTCACATAATAATAAAAACACCAAATGCACTAAACAAAGAAAGAATTTTAAAAGCTGTAAGGGAAAAAGGTCAAGTAACATATAAATCAGAATTACACCAGACTTCTCACCAGAGACTATGAAAGCTAGAAGATCCTGGGTAGATGTCATACAGACCCTAAGAGAACACAAATGCCAGCCCAGGCTACTATACCAAGCAAAACTCTCAGTTACCATAGATGGAAAAAACAAGATATTCCTTGACAAAGCAAAATTGATACAATATCTTTCCATAAATCCAGCCCTACAAAGGATAATAGATGGAAAACATCAACATAAGGAGCAAAACTACACCCTAGAAGAAGCAAGAAAGTAATCTTTCAACAAATCCACACAAACCTAATTCCACCTCTTACAACAAAAACAACAGGAAGTCACAATGACTTTTTCTTAATATCTTAATATGAAAATTAATATTACCAACATATCCTAATCGATTGAAATCCAAAAATATGAGGAATTGGAAATTTATTGACTGTCATCCAATGGTCTCTCTAACTTGCTAAATGGAGAAATAAGTCCCATATTATACAATCCATATACACTTTCAGCTTGTTTGTTCATGACAGTGTCTTGCTGCATACAACATAATGGTCTTGAGATCTTGCTTCTCCTATCTCAACCTCTCTACTAGTAGTATTGTTTATTTCATGTTTTTACCCTATACTATGGTTTTCAGAACAGCTTACGTATTTTAAAAGTATTTACATACCCAAAAGAAATGTAGACAATTAAATTTGGAGATGGCTTGTAAGAGAACAACAGAGTGAGACTGAATGCTTTGTTTGACGTTTGTAACTCTTGTATCAAGTTACCACAGTAAGAGCCAAGATTTTAAGCTCTACTAAATACAAAACAAACAAACAAAAACACTTTATATATTTATGTTAATTTAAGAAAATATTAGTAGTGATGTATTATTTTAAAATATACAGTTAATATGTTTGGAGTTATTTAAAATTTATATTGAGGAAATCATATGTATTTTCAGTATTGTCGTAGACAAGCATCTACATAAGACTGTTAAATTGATTGTTTTATATCAAACAACTTTTATAATACTCATTTTTATGTTATAATATTTTATCAATTTTAAAGAATATGACAAAAAAGATATTGTAGGTATTGAAGGGGGTCTCAGGGAGGAGTTGGGGTACAAAAGGAAAACAAGAATGTGATTTAATTCTATTTACTTAAAATATGTTTTTAAATGTTAACAAATTCAGATAAATTGAAATCATGTAACTTTTCTCATTATAATGTAATAAAACTTAAAAAAAGAAAAGAAAAGCAAAGGAATCGTAGTGTAAATATGTGTTTTCTCATGGTCTTAGGTGACTCCTGTGAAAAGAGTTGTGACCCCCAGGTTGAGAACTGCTCTGGTAACAGCAAAAAGACAAAACATAGCCAATATTGCCAAGACTCTGGATTTAAAGGAACCCTGGTGCATTGGTAACTGCAATGTTAATTAGTGCAACCGTATTGGCTTGCTTTTGGGTGTTGTGATAAAACACTGGCCAAAAGCAACTTAAGAAAGAAAGGGTTTGTTTCAACTTACAGGATACAGTCCACCATTGAGGGAAGCCAAGGCAGAAACTGAAGCAGACACCACACGAAGGAAGAAGCAACAGAACCACTGGTGCTTACTGGCTTGCTCCCCAAGCTCATGCAAGCTTCCTTCCTTACACAATCCAGGCATGGCACTGCCCACATTGGGCTAGACCCTCCTAAATTAATGAGCAATCAAGAAAATTCTTTACAGCCATGGCCACAGTCAGATCAGATGAAGATGACCACTCACCTCAAGTTCACTCTTCCCATGTGCATCAAGCCAAGACTGGCCATCACAACAGCCAAAAATGAGTATGGAGGTTCTCCAAAAGGTTACAATGTAACCACCACCATATGAGCCAACAGTCACACCACTGGATATACTTCTGGAAGTGTATGTATATGCTGGATTCTGACTCATAAATCAGTGCATCAAAATGATAACTGTGAGCCCTTGTTGGTTACATCATTGCTCTTAGCCATAATTACAACGTTACGTAGTACAGCTGATTCTAATTATCCCCTCAAACCCCCCCCCCCCCCGCCTCTCCAACTTCCCACCTCTGCTCCTGGTTGTTGAAACCATCATTATTGTTCTTTACTACTATGGGTTGTATTTCTTTGGACTCAAGCTCATGCAATACTTGTCTCTCTGTGTCTGGTTCATTCTACTTAAGACAAAGCACCCCAAAGATTCATCTATGTCATTGCTGGTTATAGAATTTCCTCTTTTACTAAGGCTAAATAATAATTCAGTGTAAATATATATATATATATATATATATATATATATATATATATATATATATATCACTTGCTATCCATCCATCTACTGATAGATAAGTTAACTCCAAATCACTTTTAAAAATGAGTGATAGTGGACATGCTAGCTTCTTAACCAACTCATTTCCTAATATATGTATATATCAAAACACCATGTGCATACCATAAATATATACACAAAATGTATTATTTAAAATTATAATTCCAGGGCTTGGACTAGCTCAGTGGTAAAGTGCTTGCTTTGCATATGCCCAAGAACTTGATTTGATCCTCAGCACTGAAAAAAATAATTAGATTTTAATTAAAAAACAGAAACAGGACTGGGAAAATAGTTTAGTAGAGTGCATAGCTACACACACACACACACACACACACACACACAAACACACGTACAAAATTAAATTTCAAAGGATGATTTTTCAGATTGCATATTTCAAGCTTAGAATTAATTCTCAAATTAATGGAGAATTTGACTGGAGGTCCTTGAAGTTTTGACTATGTCTTCTTCGTTCAGCTGTATCTTAATTAATTTCATATTTTTTATTCTTATTATTCGTAAATTTCTCATTTTGATTAATATTTCCTCAGGCTGACCTTGTTTTCTCAGCCTAGTGCTAGCCAACCTTGTGGAAAGACAGGTGTTTTTGTTTTGTTTTGTTTGTGACAGGACTGATCAGGTTCCCAGGTTTTCAGCCAAAACTCGGGGTTGTGGGGGAGGGGGGGATGAGGATGCCAGGGAAGACCACAAGGACGTGCCTAGCAGGACTTCCGGGCTTCTAGCCTACGGCGCTGAGGAACTACAGTTCCCAGCAGGCAAGGCAGCAGGCCAGTTTCTTGATAAAAGAAGTGGTCTCAGACCAGCATGTCCTGCACCGGGAACACGCAGGCTTCTACTAGAGGAATTATGGAGTAAACGTCCCAGCATGCACTGCTCCAGGGCGTTGCCGGTCATAAACGGAGCTCTGTAAACTACAATTCCCAGTATGCATTGCACAGGAGCCCCGCCAGGGAGCACGTTGACCCGGCATGCCCTGCGGCCGAGGCAGTTCCCTACTAGGGTAGTATTGCCAAGGAGCGGTGTGTGGTACGAGGTGACCGTTAGCTCCTCTCATTCTGTGCGTGAGGCTGACTGTTGTAGTATGCAGAGTTCCCGATTGTTTAAGTAAAGAAGCAGAACGTGCATTTTAAACACGGCTTGGTCAGCAGAGTACAACCAAGAATTCTCATGCAGTAACCATGCATGACAAGAAGTCTGTGCTAGGGCTCAAGGACAGCTGGACAGCTGTTATTTTAAATCGGCCGCCTTTGATTTTGGATGAGTGCCTGTGCGCCTGTCATTCTGTGCATCTGTATGTAGGGTGTGAGTGCAGGGATCGAGGGTACGTGCGGCTTGAGTAGTTCCTTTCTTGGGAAGAATCCCTTATTGTTTGCAGTAGATTTTTCTAGATTAGTGGATTGTACATGCATCCACTCCTAGGCTTGTCTGACACGACAGTCTAGTCCACTCAGCCACTTTGCCTGGCTGGTTCCTGCTTCGGGTTTCTGATCAGTCTCCTGTGAACCCTGTATAAGCTCCAGGAGGACACTCAGTACAGCACCTGCCCTCCCTAGTAACCTGAGGTGCCCCAACTGAAAAGGCTGCCTCCTGCTTCTCTCTGTTGGTTTTACCTGAAGAGGCTCCACCTGCTAATACAAAACAGAGCTAGGGTCAGGTCGACCTGTTCTTCTCCCCTCCCTCTCCCCTGCCCCCGCCCCCAGCCTCCATAATCTGCAGCAAGCTGGAATTGTGTATCTGCACTTGATTCTAGTTTGGATGCAAAAATACAAGACCGGGAAAACACAACTATAAAACTAAATTTCAGGTGAGGAGAGGGAAGAGGTGTGCAGCTGCTAATTCTGCCTAGTGATAGAGCATCCTGGGTTTTATGGTTGGAATAAATTGTGAAGTCCCCTGTCAGACACTAAAGAGTTTCTGACCCAGGGTGAACTTGAGCTCAGAAAGCTTCCAGCCTAGCTCCTCTGTCATTAACTCTCAAACAGAAGGCTGCACGGGTCCTCACAAGTCATGTACCTCACAAGTCAAGCTTACAGAGTACACATCTTCCTGTGGGCCTTGGTAAGACAGGAAAACTAGTGGGGAAAGCTTCCAAAGATATTTTAGCTGTAAAACCCTTTTGAAAAGAAAAGGGTTATTCCAGGAGGCAATCCTGGAGCTCAGAATTGCCTCCTGGAATAGGGTGGTCTCCCAGTCCTTCTTTCTTTCCCTTGCCCTCTTTTTCTTACTATACAGAAGGTGTCAGGATGAAGATAGACCAACTAGGGAACCTGAAGCCTCCCTGATCACTATAGGTGAGAATTCTGCTTCCATATGGTTCTAAGTCAAGGTGATTTCAGCATTTCCAGGCATGCAGGTGCAAGGGTCCCCTTGGACTCCTTCACAGTTTTCTCATCTGTGAATGTAGGTAAAGAACCAAAGTTCTCAGCAGAAAGTAAGAGCTCACCCATGTTAAAGATTCCACAAGACTGACTAGAGCTCTGTGGTTATAGAGAGTTGGAATGCTACATATCTATAGTCAAATTATCTTGGGTTTGCTTGACAATCTCTTGTCAGTGTGTGAGTATCAAGCAGAACCTTTTGAGAAAAATGTTAAAAGAACACAGCTTCCATTGAATCTTCCATTAAGAATCTCACCTGAGAACAAACATCTGAAAGCGACAAGAGGTCCCCCTGCTTTTCTGTAAGCTGCCATTCTTTGCTCTCTGCTGCTGTGACAAAACATTCTGGCCAAAAGGAGAGGAAGTTATTTCAGTTTACACTTCCAGGTCAGTCTATGATGGAGGAATGTAGATTGCCAGCTTGGCCTCTGGCTTGTTCACAGGCTCACGCTTATCTAGCTCTCTCAGACACCATCGGACAACCTTTATAGGGATGGTGCCACCCACAGTTGGCTGGGCCTTCTCATATCAATCATCAGTCAGGACAGTTCCTCACAGACATGACCACAGGCCAGTCTGATCTAGGCAGTTCTTCACTGAGAATTCCCTTCCCCCAGTTGACTCTAGATTTTGTCAAGTAAAAAATAACTAACCCAGCAGGGGGAAGCTTGGGTCTCAAAGGAACAACAGGCTGGCAGGAATCTGAGAGGTTCAGGAAATGGATGGTGGCAGTCACAGCAACCTACGACAAAGACAGATGAAATGACAAGTCTTACCCTGTGTTTATTTTACTGAAGCAAAGGGGGAAGGAAACGGCAGGAAAGTGGGATCCCTGACACTGAAAACAATGACAGATTAAAAATTCAAGACATAGCGCAGGATTAACAGCAGAATGGACCTGCAGAAGGGAAGGGCAGTGGAATTAAGACAGATTTGAGAGCCATCCAAGGATGGAAGAAAATTAAAACTAGGGCAAAGTAGGAGAGGGATGCACAAAGATTACTAGGAAAAAAATAGCTGGGATTTCAGTGCAAGACACTGCGTGAGTGCTGGAGCAGATCAGAGACAGACAAAAGAACAGCATTGATAAGTTACTGACAACTAAGGATAAATTGGAAATCTTAAAAACAATCATGAAAGAAAGAAAAAAACCGTAGAACTTTCCACCTCAATGTTAGAAAAAAATGACAGCAGCTTTCTCAGACATGAAGAGCTGGAAGACACTTGGAGAACATCGATTGTGCTAGGGAAAAAAAAAAGATTCCAACTTAGAATCTTGTAGCAAGTATGTGATAGATTCATACTGAGCTAAATTATGAAGGAGGTGGCTCATTTGTGAGAAGGGAAATGCTCACACAGAGGTAGAGCACATAAGGAAGAAGTGAGGAAGGAGCAGAAGAGAGCCCACGTTAAGGGAACTAACTGTTCATCTTAACCAAAGAAAATAAGAGAGTCCATGGCTCTGTGGCATAAGACTCTGCCCTGGGACAGAAGTAGACTGGGGTAGAAATGCTACTTCGTTGCAAATTAAGGTATCAGTGTAAACATCTTTAGTGAAAAATTATGACTGGGTAGAAAAACTCAAAATATTTCTAAATTTCATTAGAAAATAATTTAATTAAATAAAACACAATATATATAAATATATAAAGATAATTTAATTGAAAATGTAATAGAGAATAGTACTTCTATTATAAAAATGTATGAAGATGCAATGATTAAGAAGGTTGTCTTTTCTCACCCCTGGAGCTAGAAAAGATGGTGTGGTATTGGAAAAGACAGAAAGTGTGTGGGGTCAGAGTGAATTTATAGAACAATTGAGAGTGTGGTAAGATTGGTTCTAACCTTAAAGTCAGGGGTGGTGGCTTCATATGCTGGAAAATGCAAGCAGTCTCACTTAAAACAGTCACCTCCACAACTTCCAGGAGATGATTATGCAGCCGAAATTAGAAACATTAAATGTGCCTGGCTTCACTTCATACATTCTACTGCTAGAAATTTACCCAGGTACAAATGCTAAACAAGACCCTCCAAGTGTCCACACAAAAGCTGTGACATTCATGTTCACAGCTGTGAAACAACAGACACACACACATGTCAGTGTCCTGTAGTGGGGTGGCAGACAAATCATGGGAGTAAGTCCAACAGGTGACTGAGTACTTGTGGGTTTTGTATTTATCAATAAACTGAACATAACTTCATAAAATCAAGTAAAAGCCTGCAATATAGTTTCCTTTTCATTTTCTTGAGTGTGTGTGTGCATGTAGATACATGTGAGCATGCATGTCTGTGTGCTACATACATGTATGCACATGTATATAGAAGCTTGACATTTATGGCTATAATTATTCCTCATGACTCCTCCATCTTAACCCTGAGGCAGACCTTTCAGTCAAGTCCAGAGCTTTCTGATATAAATCTGAGGATCTCCAGTCTGTTTCATATGGCCAGCATTATAAAGGAACCACTGTGCCTGTACAGCATTTATGTGAGTTCTTAGGAAATCCAACTCTTGTTGTCAGGTTGGCTACTGAACCATCTCCCCAATCCTACAATAGCTTTAAAAATGTTTGTAACCTAGTATGTTAAGGAAGCCATCTGTCCCAAGCACTAAGCCAGAAGTACCAATGGGAGACTGACCCATTGGAAAGCACAGCAGGTGTGTCACAGAAGAGCTGTTCTGTGCATAGGCCAAGATGGCTACTTTAACTACTGCCCCCACCCAGAAAGATCCTCTGAATATTGATGTCCACAACACATCATGCAGCTCTAAGTGATGCTGACTCTCAAGGCTCCCCCAGGGCAGAAAAAGTGTGTATCTGGAGGCAAAGTCCTGCTAGAGGGGGTCAAGGAAGAACATGGGTTTCTCCCGTGAAACTGGTGGTTATGTTTTTGTTATGGTTTGAATACAATGTGCTCTCTCAAAGGTGCGTGTGCTGATGGCTTAGTACCCAACTGGTGATGGAATCACAGGGGTGTTATGAGTTAATCCTGACACAGCAAGATGGAGCAGCAAGAGGTGGAGCATCCTTGGAGGAGTCAGTTACTGAGGGTGTATCTTTGAAGGGTGGATTTTGCCCCTGACTCATCCCCCACAGCCTTTTTTCCACCATTAAATGAATAATACAACCATCCACCACCATATTCTGCCAAAGCATCAAGGGCTTTGTGTCCCTGGACTGAAACCTCTAGTTCTTTTATCAGAACTACCTTTAAATTACCTCAGGTGTTTTGCTGCACTGGCAAAAGGCAGGTCCACACTTACACTGTGTTAACTTTCAAGTTTTTCCTCTTCTTCCTTAGGAATGCAATATATTGATATCTGAAGGTGATCTCTCTAGGAGAAAATTAGGCTTAACAAGGCCATGCAGGTGGGGGTCATCCCACTGCAGTTAATGCCTTTGTAAGAGGAGAAGGCCACTAGAGTGCTACTTGTGAGAAGGCAGTATCTACAGCGAGGCAGAGCCTCATCTAGACTTGGCCATTCTGGAAGCTCAACCTCAGGCTTCTCACTGCCAGGACTTTGAGGAGGTGGCAATCTAAGGTGTCCTGTCACTGACATTCTGCCATGGTATCCTGAGCTGACCAAGATACCGTGTATCTTCTTTTCCTATGTGCTTTTGAGGTCTGAACCTTAAGACTGGCACTGACTTTTCTGTCCTCTGTGGCTCAGTCCACCTTGCAGGCTTGTTTCCTCTAGCACTGAGAGAACAAACCCCAGTGGGTCTTTGTCTGGGAGGGCTTCCTTCAAGACTGGAGTGCTTGGGCAGCTCTCTGGTGTCTTCAGATGAACGTTTCATTAAACTTGCTCTATATGTTCTTGGCAAGGCAATGATGTATACCTTGATCTTCCATGTTTGTATCAAGCAACCCCCGGGTATGGTTTTGGAAGGAAAAAGAACTATTGGCAGCTGACCTGGGATATTTGGTCAACCTCATTGCTGTAAGTGCCCCGCCTAAGATGAGAAACCTCAGACTCATAGTTCATTGGGTACAGTTTACAGTCCACAGACAGCATTCCTAACTAAGCATAACTCTACTGCCTCCCTCCACCTTGTCACCTCAAGGGTTGCCTCAACACAACTCCTTGAGTTCTATAAACTCTAGCCTATGTCATCTTCCTGTCCCACTTAGCGATTTCTGATGAAGATGACTGCCAAGCAAAGTGACACAGCTGTTGTTGGAATTCAATAGCTTTTTAATGACATCATGGTTTTCTTGCCTAGATCCAGACTGCCTTGATGTGTTGGAATAGTTTGTGTCTTCCCCCCTCTGCTTGGGAAATGAGGAGAATAAAGCTCATGAGTAGAAAGGAGGGTCAGGAAGACTACAAATATTTGGGAAGCGACATGGTTGGAGCACTCAGAAGAGAAGTGCCATACAAATGATTGTTTTAAAAGCACCATGTGTAGGAAATGCAATCCAGCTTTTTAAAAGAAGTGTTGTGGAGTTTCATCCCAATTTCCTGATGAATGGCAACTAATGAAATGTTTGTCTGGGACTCTGAAGAGGCAATTCAATTGGCTGTATGTAGATAGATAACGCCAGTCGCTTTGATCTTGCAGACCAAAGCATCTTATATGATGATAAATTATACCAGGTTTCAAAATCCTCTAAATGATGTTATCTGCAATACCCTGCCTTCTTACTATCTCCCATTTTTATTTTCCCTCAGTGAAAGAAATAACAGTTTGTAAAGGCTTATAAATTCCAACCCTTATCTTTTAAAGTGGTTGTTCTTTTTCCTCATCTTAACATGCAAATAGACTGCCTTTCTGTAGCCTTTGATAAAGAGCTGGAAGAAAAGTTCACAAGGGTTTGATAAACCATCCTGAGAAAACTGGCCAACAACAAAGACATACAAGGAATTTATTATCTGTGGTGCCATTGTGTACAGACCCTCACTTGACATCCTCAAGGATGCCGAGCACCAGGGTAAAAGATGCTCAGAAGGGAGGGGATGGGGCTAAAGAGCTGTCTTAGCCTTTAAAGTCTAGACTCCCAACCAAAACATCAAGAAAAGGAGGGGGGAAAATGAGCAGCGATACAGTACAGAGTGTGAATCTTCTATCCACAGAAGAATGTCTTTATTTGTCTATGCAGTGCTATGAACATGGCTCAGGGCCAGCAGGCTGTGCTAGGTAGCTCATACAATGTGTTATTGCAGAATTCCATTGACTTTCAAGTCTACAGATTCCTCCGCTCAGCCACAAATTGCTATATAACCTTGGAAAGACCCCTGGATGGTTAGTATCTTTCTCTGTGGACTGAGGGGCAAGCCTGACTTGAGCTACTCCTGGCTGTGCTTCACACTCTGTCTGTCCATAGATTTGTCTATCCAGTCAAGGGGGCTACAGGGGAAAAGCCCAGTCCTCTCCACCACCCCTTACTCAGTCCTCCATTTTGGTCAAACGGGGAACATTCCTCGAATGATAGTAACTTGGTTTCCAGAACCAAAATAGCAGGTTTTTCTAGACGTTTGTCTTCCCCACTTGTGTCTGATTCAGTCACGGCATGACTGCACGCACAAACTATGCATCACTCATCAATCTGTGACACAGATCATCTTCCTTCCTCTGAAAGCCTATAAGGGATTTCTACTGTGCCATGGAGACCTGGCTCTCCTTAAAGTCCCAACCCTGCTGCCAGTCTGTTTGTTGGTCTGTCTGTCTGTAGCATTAGTAACTTCCTACCTAATAAATCTGTTTGTTACCCAAAAGGACAATCTGCCTTGGTGTTCCTCTTAAATCCCAAACCCAAAACTCTCAATGCCCCACATTTTCACTGCCCGCTGATCGCCTGCTGCGCACAAGGGTTATTTTCCTAAGTTGGTGTTGTTGAGTTATACCATACCCACGAGAACCCTCTGGTCCTTTAGTCATCCTTCTCCATGCTACTACATTCCTTCTTCATTGATTAGCAACTTCCTTTCAGCTTTACAGTCTCACATACCTATCGAGGGTGGATCCTTGACCAATGCTTACCTGAAGGGAGAAGTAATCACCCAGTGTGGACTAAATATGCCAATTAACATCAGAGTTATAAATTGCCCATTATGGGTGGGAACAGGGGAAAGAAATAAAATATCCAAGGAAGGGTCCTGATTCCCAGGCAATGAGATCATTCGTGCATACTATCAAGGAGGCCTTTTGTTATAGCCCAGGAATTGTCAGAGCATATAAAAGCTTGCAGGGTTCCATCAACCCTACCACAGACCTCAAGGACATAGAGAAGAATTACGGGAGTATTCTTAGACTTGAGTCTACACTGGATCTGCTGCTTCCATGGAAGGTAGGGAAGAACAGACAGAAAAGAGAGTTCCCATATGCTTACCCTGCCTCGAAACCCACCTTTAGAGCTTCAGACTCAGCCTCTCAGTGGATCACTACATCTGCCTGGTTCTCTCCCTGTTACCTGGTCATGCTGACATATAGCTGGCCCAGAATGCTCACCTGGCCCAGCCTTAGTCTGGCAGATTCCCCAAGGGACAACTGACACCTCACTGCCTGCTGCTCTGGCCCGAGGAAGACTACCTTAGGCTCTTCTCTATTAAGAGAACCTGCCCCCATAATTTTGCTTCACCTCTCCCTCCACGTTCCTGTTTCCCCTACCCCAACCCAGGGCTCCTGCTTGACCCTTCCCTCTACAATCCTGCTCCCCACTTTACCCCACCCCAGGGTTTCTGTTTTCTCCCCCAATCTAGTGTTTCTGCTTGCCCCCTACCCCCATGCTCTGGCTTCTTCTCCCTACCTTAATGTCTCTGCTTCCCCTTCCCTCCATGTTCCAGCTTCATCCCCACCAGTGTTCCTGCTTCCTCTCTCACACCAGGCCCTGTGGTCTCCCCTCCACATGATATGCTTCTGCTTTCTTTCCTCCTAGACCTTTTCCTCCCTCACCTCTATGACACCCCACCTCCGCTATCTGACACGTGGTATTTATTTGATTGACTTCTAAGAACACAGAGGCCATCTTCTTGGGGACTCTCAAGCCTCAGGGCTAACAGAAGTTATGACATACCCCAGATACACCACCGCCTCTTGGTACCCCAGGAGGACCTGCACACCTGCTCCTGGGATGCCATGACAACTAGCGGCTCCAGGCCAGCAGCCACAGGACTGGGCCATCTCTCAGGACTAGCACATAGCAGGTGCTTAAACAGCTTTCCTCAAAGAATTCAGAGCACAGGGCACAGGGAGTGCTCCTAGTGCAACCCGAGCCATAGTGAGCTCACTAGGACTTTCCTGCTGTAAGGAGGCCAGCTGCCAACCCAGCCTGGGGACAGCAGTGCATTGTCCTCCTTACTGCCATCAGGAGTCCTGCTGTGAAACTCCCCAGGGACTGGACAGAAAGGTTGTACTAGGTTCCTCCAGACTCAGTCCCTTGGAGTCTCCCTCACAAGCCCACTCCCTTGTTTCAGTTGCTGGGCCACCCTCTCAGAGTGCTCTCTGACCTCTCCATGGGATCCTTAGACCAAGCCCTCAAGGCTCAGGATCCCTGCCACAGAGAAGAGTCAGGGGCTAAACACCCCCCCACCACCACCACCACCACTGCTTATCATGATCCTAGACAAGGGAACCCCAGGGACCAGGAAATTTTGTCACATGGTGGAATTCCCACAAACAGCAGCTCTCAGGTAAGGCTACTCAGTCCCAGCACCAGTCCAGAGGGTCAATGTACAACAAAGAAAGCAGCCAACCAGGATCCTGTCTCCTTGATTTGGACACTTAAGCTTCAGAGGAAGGACATGGAACATGTAAGGGTGTGGTACTGAGGCTGGGATGCTGACAATGGGCTCTTCAGCGTTCTCTCGTGATCCTTGGTGTGGCCTCAGCTCTCCATCTACAGGTGAGGGCATTGGCTCAGATGGTCTCTAGGGTCCAGCACAGTTCTAAAGATTGCAAGGTCTCGGGTGTGTATTTTATATATTCTTTTTCTTCTTTTTGATTTTATTTTATCTTATTGAAGACAGAGTCTTATGTAGTGCAGACTAACCTCAAACTCAGTAAGTAGCCAAAGATAACCTTATACTTCTGATTTCCTTCCAGCAACTCCCAAACGCAGGGATCATAGCTATGCACCTCCGTGTCCAGTTTACACAGCACTGGGAACTGAACCCCAGGGCTTTGTGCATGTTAGCCAGGTACTCTACCCACTAAGCCACACATCTTTTCCTTTATTGAGATGAAGTCCATTCTTTCAAGGTGAGCAATTTGGTAGCATTTAGTACATTCACAAAATTGTTGGACCAGAAGTGCTATTTATTTATTTATTTGTAGCCTGGAGGAAATAGAGAAAACAAAGGCCCTAAGAAATTAAAAGATGAGGTTTGAGTTGTCACTCTGGCCCCCCAGGGGAACATCACTATCCCCACAGTGACAGGACTATGATTTAGGGCCACGAAGCTGGCAGGAACTCAGCGAGAGCCCAACTCCACGTCAGCCTCTGACTGGCATCCCCAACTCCACTTGACACCTAAGGTGGCAGTGCTGGCCCACTGGGACTGCAGGTGTTCAGCTCACAGCCATCTCTCCTCTCACCTCGGGGGGGGGGGTCTGCCTCCGCACAGATGCCCTTGTCACCAGCAGACAACCATGAGCACAGGAGAGCCTGAGAAAGTGTCACATCCGGCCTCAGAGGAATGAGATGAAATGCAAGTAGCCAGGACTACTGAATGAGGAATGCCCTGGGGAACCCAAGTCATGCCAGCAGTGCACCAGTGGAGGGCAGGGGCTGCCACAGAGTCAGGGAACCCAGACTCCTGCCCAGAATGCCTGCTGGGTGGGGCAGCGGAGATGCTACCCTATAGAACAGCCAGGCTTCGAGGGATGAATTGAGAGTGTCTCTGCAGTGGAGAGAGGGAAGCAGCCACACCACATGTGCCACAATCTCAAGGCTAAAAATAATGTCTGTAGCTAGCCCTGGCCTCGGGTTCCCATCTTGTGTCTAGTATCTGAAAAACGGATGTTGTTGCTCTCCTCCTTGCTTGCATCCCTCCTCTTTAGTATGTGTGAGTGCTGTGTGCTGGTGTCCGTGCTCTGCTTTCTGGGGGGAAAAATCTGTGCATCTGTATTTAGTGTAGTTTCTGAAGACAACAAAGACTGCAGCTATATGGAAATGAGATAAATATGCATACAGTGGATGCCTGTTTCTGTGTGCCTAGCACTGCGCCTCCAGCATCCTGGGTTCCCAGTCAGGAAGACAGGCATCCATGACCCCTGTGGAGCTGATGCCAGAGGCAGCAGATCAGTTGCAGCTAAGAGTAGAGGGGTGGGGGCTGGGCTCCGTCTGCACAAGCCTGGCTGCTAGGCATCTGCAGTCAGCATTCATTTCGCAGTGAGAGGGCTGAAGCTCCAGAGGTCATCTGGGAAGTGACAGGTGGAGATGTCCCGAGTGTAGGCTCTGGAGGGCCCTTGAGCCTTGGACTGTCTCAGCCCCTCCTCAGCCCTCACTTCCCTGGGTGAAGTCTCTGATATGACCCCTAGCTGGAGCAATGGAAAGGTAATTTTCCCCTGGAGCACTGGGAACGTGGTTTATGGCTGCTGCAGAGAGCACTCTCCGAGAGACTCTAAATTACCCAGCTAGCTGAAACATGCTTGCATGAATAATAGATCCAGCCCAGATGCAGAGCGCCTCTTGTGCAATTTCTCAAGGCGCCTCGAGACTCTCTCAAGGGTGCTTGCCGAGGTCACAGCCTACTTGAGCTATTCCGGGCTGGGAGAAGCAGAAATCTGCAGGTGGGAAGACACCATTCCTTAGCAGTGTGGCCTCTTGCCTTTGTGAGGGAGGCAGGCTCGGCGGGGCCATGCCTGCAGGAAGAGGAAGGCTGCTGTCAGCTCTTGCTCTGGAATAGAGTGCTGCTGCAGGCTCTGTGATCACCGCTCCATTTAATCCTCCCCAATTAGCAAGGTGGGCACGTCCCGATGTCACAGCGTGGAAACGGCTAGAAACACAGAGCTCTTCCTGGCCCATGAGTACGTGTCACAGCAGGTAAAGGGAGCTTTAAAATCTAAGAGCAAAATGCATGCCTTTCATGAGCATTGCTCCCCAGGAAGGAGGGGGGCTTCCCTCCTAGCCTCACACTGGGCTCAGCGACCTTGAGCGTGTCACTGTCACCACAATGTTCCCGGATCACAGCGACCTTGATGTCACAGTGTGCAGGGGGTACCCACAGAGCTTCCCTGCTACATCCTTCTGATCTTGAAGAGAGGATGCTGTGCTCCCTCAACAGCATGTGACAGCCATTGTTCTGTTTCTGTGAAATCTGCAATAGCTTGGGGAGAGAACAAGAGACTGCACAAACAGGCACCTCACTCTATAAATTTGGGGTGACATGAGAATCCCACCTGTATTCATCCCAGGAGCAGAATAACAGCTCCCTGTTATTCAGAATGATGCCCTGGTTCTCAGCCCTGTACGCTTTGGATGTGTCTGTCGGTGGTGGTGGAGACATTGCAGGTGTGGTTGCATCGAAGATCCAGAGACAGGAAGATGAACTGAAGTAGGCCATGACATTCGGGGTCATTTGAGAAAGGGAGGGAGGGGTGGCTAGAATGAGAAGAAAGGGAACAATTTGAAGGCTGTGACTCACCTGCCAAGGAAACCCAGCAGCACCCAGGAGCCCTTCTGCCTTTGTAGAAACCATTCATGCCCAGCTGTACTGTGCTGTTTCCCAGCACGCTGGATTTTCATAGGTGTGACACTTGCAAATGCTCACTCACATGCTCCCTGCACTGTATATTCTTGGTCCTGATTACGCCAGTAGCCTTCACTGCACACCCTAAGAAGGGAAACATAGTGGCATTGCTGACAGTCCCAGCCTGGCTTGCTGTTGGGCATGTGTCTTAGTCAGGGTTTGTATTCTTGCACAAAACATCATGGCCAAGAAGCAAGTTGGGGAGGAAAGGGTTTATTTGTCTTACACTTCCACATTGCTTTTCATCACTAAAGGAAGTCAGGACAGGAACTCACACAGGGCAGGAACCTAAAGGCAGGAGCTGATGCAGAGGCCATGGAAGGGTGCTGCTTACTGGCTTGTTTGCCCTGGCTTACTCAGCTTGCTTTCTTACAGAATCCAAGACTACCAGCCCAGGGATAACACCACCCACAATGGAATAGGCCCTCCCCACTTGATCACTAATTGAGAAAATGCCTTACAGCTGGATCTCATGGAGACATTTGCTCGGGGGAGGCTCCTTTCTCAGAGATAACTCCAGCTTGTGTCAAGTTGGCACACAAAACCAGCCAGTACAGCATGCTTACCCAGGGCTGGCTAAACAAGGAAACATTTACTTCAGTATTCTCCTTTCTGATTCCTACCTGTGAAGGCAGAAGCTGAAGGCAGAAGCCCGTAGAGAGGGCTTCATTGAAGCCATCTGGGATGGGATCCAGTTTTTTGGGGGGATATCTAGGAGTAAAACATGCTTCATGGTCTGGGGTTTAGTACCCATTCACATTCCTGTTTACTATGGAAATTATTGTTTGCGGCAGATAGTCCCCACAAAGGCAGGTGCATTTTCCCCCATCCACCATGCTGAATTGTCAGTCCTCACAGCCCCTGTCCATGCCCCTCCTTGCCAACAGCCCCAATCCCTGCAGTGCTGTCCCAACTCAGGACGCAGAGGATACCCTTCCTTCCACCTGTGCTGACCCAGGGTACACTCAAGAAAATTCTGGGAGTTGGTGGATTTAACATAAGAAACAGGCACAGGACAGGGAGCTGAGATAGCTTTGTGGTAGGGAAGTAGGAATATAGATGCCAAGTTTATGCTGGCTAGTTTTATGCCAACTCGCCACAAGCTATAGCCATTTTGGAAGTGGGAATCTAAATTGAAAAAAAAAAAATGCTCCTAACAAGACTGGCCTACAGGCAAGCATGTGGTGCCTTTTCTTGATTGATGGTTGGCGATTGAGTCCAGCTCGCCATAGGTGGTGACACCCTTTGACAGGTGGTCACTAGTGGTGTAAGAAAGGGTATGCAAGTTATAAGTGAGCAAGAATTCTTCCATGGTCTATGCATCAGTACCTGCCTTGAGTTCCTGCCCTGATTTGCCTAGATGATGGTCTACAAGCTTTAGGATGAAATAAACCTTCCCCTCCCCAAGTTGCTTTTGTTCATGGTCAGCAAAAGAAACTGTAACTAAGACAAAGGCCCACTAGGACCCTGAAAAGGTATTTGCCAAGGTAGGAGTCTCTGGTAGGAAGCCCGAGAAAGGCAGCCGCTCTTCTGGTCAGAGCGTCTGGTCATCAAATGAGCTAGGGGAGTGGCATCTGCCACACCGTGGCTGCTGTGGACTTGGCTTGGTTATGCCCAGGAATGATCCCAGAAGTGGTTCTGCCTGAGTCTCAGTATGATGTCATAAAGAAGCAGCTTTGTCTGAATCGGGGTTCAGGATTATGTACACTATATACTCATAGGGGATCCCAGGGTGGGAGACTAGGGTTCTGGATAGTGTATACTTATAGGGAACACAGGGTGGCATGTTAGAGCCTTACAAAGTGTCTCCTCACAGGGAACCCAGAGCTGCACATTAGGGTTCTTTATAGTACACTGTCTGCTCACAGCGGCTCTGAGCCAGTTGATTAAGACTCAGGGTTGCACATCAGTCTTCCACTTCCTATTCAGTTGCCATCCATTCTCTCTAGCCATCCTCCATCCTCCGCATGCCTGCTTGGACAACACTAAACATCAGATGATTTTCACTCTTAGAGTCAGTGTCACACTGGCTTTCTGATGCTGAACTGTCTCGATAGATTAAACCGGAGTGCATGTATCAAAGTCAGAGAGAGAGAGAGAGAAAGAGAGAGACAGAGACAGAGAAACAGAAAGAGATTGTCTAGAAAGATCTTGAAAATCATACATAGAAATTTTGATGTTGTGAAAATTTTATTTCAAAAAGAAAGAGAAAGAAACAATGATGTGTTAATTTCTGAGATAATGCCTTAAAAGCAAGACTTAACTGGGGGAATTTTTAAATTAAAATATTTTCTGTACAGTTACAGGGAATAAAACTTATAACTTATTAGGCTACATTTATCTTCATTTCAGGATCTTAATTTATATGCGATTTAAACCCAGCCAGTAATAATGGTGGGAGCATTACCTCCTAAGACACCCTTTGTGCAAATGACTTCATGTAAGCCTAAGAAGTTTCCAATAATGCTTTCTCTTTCGAACAAATTTACAAACTGTATTGGGAAAATATTTACATGAGAAAGCAAGGGGCAAATGGACAGAGTGCCGTGTGAAGGCATCTAGACAGTGTGGCACCGACCTATCCTTGGATGAGTTGCCTTGCACTGTGTATGTGTCCAGGAGGAGACTTGGAATCTAATACCAAGTGTTAGAGTTCTAGCCCAGCCACTTAGAAACGGCAGCTCAGTGACTTTGGGGAAGCCTAGTAGACAGGAGGACAGAAACCCAGCCTGGGATGCTGCAACCAGTGCTGAGATAATGAGCAGATGACATTGACCCTCATCCTGGGGAGCACAGCAGGGCCAGGAGGTCTTTATATGGAACCAGACTGCCACAGAAGCTGAAGTCTAGCTCTTAGGGGGAAAAGCTGAATTCATAAGGGAGGTCTCTGAACCACCACATCAGCACAGCATCAGGATCCAGGGTGGTTATCTCATAGCTTCTCTGAAGCTGATCTCCACTCACCAGACCCAGATGTGTGTCTGTTACTAGACCTTCACAAGAGGGTACTGGATGTACCCTGAAGTTTGTCCTTTCTTCTGAGCCTGGGAGGGAACCAAGGCCCAAGTCCAGTCTCTTCCTGGAATTTTCAGGGTAACACTCAGAGAGTTCAGGCTACAGGCACCATATCCAGCACTCCAGCTGCTCCATACTTTTGTACTTTAGTCCCATGGCTCCATGTGTGCCAGGTTCAGCAGGAAAACTGGGGCTTCTTGCTCTGTGGGGCTCTCAGTCATTGCTATTTCTGCTTGTCTAATTCAAAACTAATAGCTGTGCACCTGGCCCCACAGAGGATTTCCCAGGAAGCCATCCTGGGCCCAGGTCTCACTGTGGGTACTTGTGTCCCCTCGTTCTCTGTCCCACCATACTCTGAGGCTGACCTGTCTCCATGGAATCCCTAGTTTCCTGTTTCACTCTGCTGTCTCTGACAGTGAGCGAGCACAGGCCACCCTCATGACCACAGCACTAGCCAGGCTTAGCCGACATCAGATTTCCCTCAAGTTTCTAGCAGCTCTTGCTTGGTCCAGGCACTCTCCCCTCCTTCATCTTCCAGAACAATCCCTGACGATTTGGCCAGGCCAGGACTTTGTGAAGTGAAATCAAGAGAGGGAATACAGAGATGCAGAGAGACTCTAGAGTTGCTCCTGCGTGGAGTGGGGGAGAAGGAAGGGCACACTCCGAAGAGCTGAGGCTTGAGAGAGAAGACTGAAAGGCTGGTCAAGCTTGAGTCAACAACTGTACTCGGTAGCCTGTGCATTCACGGATCACAGCTGTGACTCGGTCCATTCTCCCACCACCCTACCACCTCACCCCTGCGCGCATGTGCACACAAACACACACACACACACACACACACACAGAAACTGACACAGTTAAACAGATTAGCAACACTGTAACATTTGTAAAACATCTTCATACCTGGATTTCTTCATTCCCATATATCCTCATGAGGGAGGGCACCTGCCAGATGGTCTCAACTATTCCCTCAGACCTTGTGAGGAATGTTCTAGATGGCTCTCATCCCTGTTGACCCTGAAAGAGAGAGTAAATACCCAACAGCCTCTGTGATTTCATATAACCACGGGAAAAGGACAAGGCATGGATAGTCCTCCTGATTCCCACAAGACCTCCTAAGAGACAGCAAATGTCAGAAGGCTCCATCAGCCTTTGCCGGAAGCCATGACCCAGAATGTCAGTCATAAGGCTCAGCTTTCCTCCATACATAGCTCTGGACAGTTAGAAGTGAGCCATGGTCTTGTGTTTCTTCCAGGCTCAGGCACGCTGGATGCCTCTTAGCTCCCCAAGATGACTGACTGTAGGGGCTCTGGAAACCCTTAGGGAGCCAACAACATGGAAAGACCTGGATCTTAAATGATAGTCTGTATCAGAGCTCTGCTAGCCTATATCCTCCCTGAGATGAGAGACTGAGGTGGAGAAGACCCACCTTCGTGAACAGTTCAAGCAGGTGCTCCTCCATGACCTACAGGTGCAACCTAGGACCTCAGTTGTGCACCTGGCACTTGGTGTCTGTAGGGTCTTTGGTCCAGTGACCCTGAAATGGGAGCAGGCGAGTAGGGTGGTAGAGTAACCTGTTGCCTTAGTTAGGGTTTTACTTCTGTGAACAGACACCATGACAAAGGCAAGTCTTATAAATTACAACTTTTAATTGGGGCTGGCTTACAGGGTCAGAGGTTCAGTCCATTATCCTCAAGGCAGGAGCATGGCAGCATCCAGGCAGGCATGGTGCAGGAGGAGCTGAGAGTTCTATATCTTCGTCTGAAGGCTGCTAGTGGAATATTGACTCCCAGGCAGCTAGGATGAGGGTCTTATAGCTCAAACCCACAGTGACACACTCCAACAGGGCCACACCTTCTAATAGTGCCTCTCCCTGGACCAAGTGTATACAAACCATCACCCCTGTCGAACCTATACTTTAAAGCTATCTATTTTTTGTTTGTTTGTTTGTTTGTTTGTTTTTGGTTTTTTGAGACAGGGTTTGTCTGCATAGCCCTGGCTGTCCTGGAACTCACTCTGTAGACCAGGCTGGCCTCGAACTCAGAAATCCACCTGCCTCTGCTTCCCAAGTGCCGGCTATCTTTTTCTAAACCAGGAAACCGAGAACAAAGCAGGCGCCCCACAGGGAACCAGATACCAGGCAGGGTAGACCAGACTAGCTTGTGAATAACTACACAAAACTCTCATGGACCCCCCCCACACACACACACACATCACAGATTTCTCAAGAAATTGTTGAGTGGATAATCCCTGTGTTAATGTGGGATGCAGGCTTTCTGCAAATACGTTTATCAAATTAAATGTTAGTTTGGCTAATTATTGTTTACTTTGAGGAAAAAAAACTGTTGGATTTCTATTGTCAAAGAGCTATGAATGACCCTTGAGTTTAAAAGTTAGAGAAATTAACATGTGCAGCTTTAATTAAGGCATGGAAGAAGGACATGGCATAAAGCTTGTCACACCTACTCAGATCCTTGGGAGCTTGCGGAGGTGGCTTCTGGGTGGCTTCAAACATAGAGTCAAATTTGAGCCCTTGTTACTGTGAAACTTCTTCAACATTCCCATTTCGTTTCATAAAATCCTATTCATAAAGTTCTGTTTCTAGGGTTGTTTATAAGAACACCACTGTACCATGTACTGAGATTTTTGTATAAATGCATCATGCCACCCTGCATCTTCATGGCACCTGAATCACCCTGCTGCATCATCAACCTACATCAAACCATCTATATAATCACAATACCCTGTAAAATACCAACTGCATCACAACACCCTATACCATCGTACTATCTGCATCTTCTCATCACCCTGCATCATCACACCACCCTGCATTATCATACCACCCTCCAACATCACACCACCCTGCATCATCATATCACCCTGCATTATCACACCACCCTCCATCATCACACCACCCTGCATCATCACACCACCCTGCATCATCACACCACCCTCCATCATCACACCACCCTGCATCATCACACCACCCTGCATCCTCACACCACCCTGCATCCTCACACCACCCTGCATCATCACACCACCCTGCATCTAACCTGTTACTGAACTTCTGCCAGGCCACACTGTTACTACTGAACCACTAGGAAGTCTGAGATAAAGTGTTATCTAAAGGGCCATCCTCTGCTATCACAGTTGTTCCCTCCTTCAGGTCATCATTTTGCCTCTTGGAATGCCTTCCTCCCTCAGATCATCTTCCATCCTCCAAGAGTGCCCTCTGCCCTTAATCATCCTTTACTCTCCCTTAGGCTGTCCTCCCTTCTTTTAGATTGCCCAACTCCCTCAGCTCATCCTTGCAACCCCAGAGTGCCCTCCTCCCTCATTCCATCTTCCCCACTCTAGGTATTCTCCTTCCAGAATCACTCCTTCCCTGGGCCCACCCTCTGTCTACACAGACTGCCTCCTCCCTCAGACTGTGCTCCCTTCTCTCACCTCCTCAGTCTGACATAGAGATATGAACACACGGGCTCTCCTTTTCCTCTCGTTTCTTACATCTTCAGTTGGTGTGGGGATTTTTCAAGGAAGACAAATTCACAGAACATTATGGAAATTTAAAATTCCAGGCAAAGGGCATCTTCCCTCTGTGTGTAAAGACTCTATCCTTAGAACAGAGCATGGGGTAGTTTGAACATGGCACCAGGCCTTAGGAAAAGCTGCTCTGAAGACATGGGGCTCTAAGAAGAGCATTGTCATAAAGACCACACAGCTCCTCTCAAGCCTTTCTTGCCCTTTCTAGAGAAGCTGTGTGAGATGAACACGCCTGAGAGTAGACATCAACTCCTACAAGGAATCCATAAGTCCTCAGGGTGCACTAAGGACACTAACAACAGAGATCCTCACAATTGTGACCTGCATCCTGACTCCTGGATGGTATTGATCATGATGTCCCCTTTCCTTGGGATCCCCCTGCTTATCTTGGTAGTCATCAGTTTATTCTTTCTTTCATCTGTTCTAATGAGATGAGGTCTTCTCTGGCAGTCTTTAATGTGACTCCCCTCTACCACATCAACAGAAGATATTCATCAATGATCCGAATTTTGATAATGTACTTAAGTCATCATTTCTATACCACGGGGACCAAATATCTAATGGAAACAGCTTTGAGGAGGAATGTTGAATTTAGATGCTACAGATCTACATGGCAGAGACAGTTAGAGGGCCTTAGTCTGTTGTAATAGGAACTTGCATGGCTGTCCATACCTTTGTATGCCCATAGCCATACCAAACAGAGAGATCAGGCCAGAAGCAGAGCTGAGTTATAACCCTAGAGCTCTGACCTCACCAGTGACATACTTCTGTAACCATGTGTCCCACCACAAATATTCTAGGGCCTCTTGAAATAATTCTACCAGCTGGTAAACAATGTGTCATGACATGACCCTGAGGAGACCATGTCAGACTCAAACTGTCATTCCATTCCAGCCCTCATAGTCTCACTACCATTTCATAATGCAAGAAGCACTCAGTGCAACTTCAAAAGTCTCCATAATCCTAACCCTCTCTGTGAACTCAGGGCAATCTATGAATTGTGAACCCCTGTAAAATTAAAAAACAGAAACCGAGTCACATATTTCTAACTTAGGATTGCAGAGAGTAAATACTCCATTTCCCAAAGTGGGTGAGGTAAGGGTAGGATAAGAGGAAAATCCGGACCAAGACAAGACCAAAACTAAGCAAGAAAACACCAAGCCTTACAGCTCACATCTGGCATATGCTGGGATCACACAGGCTCCAACAGGCTTGCTTCCACTTATAGAACCCTTCCACCAGCATCTCGGGTAGTGCCTTTCTTGGGCTGGACCTATTTAGCACACACAGCTTTCCTAACACCTCCAACATCCTGGGATCTTTCCTGAGACTGAAGCTTTGCCTTCCTGGTTTATCTACAGCTCTTGGGGGATCCTCAAGGATAGTATGGCTTGTAAGACATTACCCATATCTGTGTTCTAGTTTTCTTTCTGCTCCTGTAATAAAATGTGCTGAGCAAAAGACAGAGTAGGAAAGGATGTATTTCATCTTAAAAGTTAAAAAGTCCATCACTGAGGAAAGCCAAGGCAAGTACCCAGAGCAGAAGCCTAAAGCAGAGCTCAGGGAGGAACTCTGTGTACTGATGTTCAGCTAGCTTCTTTATGCTAGGGATGACACCACCCAGAGTGGGCTGGGCCCTCCTACATCAGTCAACAACTTAGAAAATATTCCACGGTATCTCCACAGGCCAATCTGATGTTCTCTCTTTTCAGGTATGTTAACGTGATAACCAACATTAACAGTCATCCTCTGGAACATTGGTACTAGCCTCAATTACTCTATACCTCTTGCATTCTGCATGCCAACAAAAGCAACACCATGTAGATGATTCCAAATTCTGTCATCAGCTTGAGATGTAGGCTGGGGTGCATGGAGCCTGATTGGAAGAGCTTTCAAATGGGTGCCTTAGAGCCTGAACATGGGAAATATCACCCTAGCTGTCCCTATTTGAACAAGACTCTATTTTATCAGTTACTACCTTTTAGAGGACACGTTTATCAAATGGGCTTTCATTTTGTACCATGGAGCTTTCTGTGGGTGGTTAAGTCTCACTCGAATGCCACTGGGTGAAATGTATGATTTCTCTTTAATGGCACTAATTATAGCCACTTACCAATTACAGCCACTTTGTCTACAGTTTGAGTGCCCTGCATGCCTTTCTTTGCCAAACTGCACATTTTTTTTTTTTTTTGGTTGTTACATAGTTCTGCTCTGTTGGGGCTCTACCGACTTGACACAATCTGGCTAAATGCAAGAAGCAGTAACCATGCCACAGCTTAACTCCTATGTTGTCTTGGGATTTGTTTCACCACCACCCCTGTGAAAAAGATAGCACACATTACTTTTGAATTGAGCTTCAGTCAAGATTTCAGGACAAAAGCAGAATGTAGAAGTCATCTTGCCAGGATGTAATGTCCCACTTCCGAACAGAGTTCTTGCTTTTTGTCCAAAACTTCACCAACATGGCTGTCTTGAGTTTCTCATTTCTATTACATTCTGGCCTTCCACATTCCCACAATGACCCATAAGACATTAATCACAGCGTCCTGCAGCACCTCTGGCTCACTGTTTCAACCCTACAGCAAAGCAGTCCCACAGGCCTGAAAAATTCATAGATTTACTACAGTAACAACTCTTGTTTGGGTACCAATTTTCTATTTTTGTTACTTTTCTGTCATAATTGAGACAAAAAAAGTGACAGAAACAGGGAGAAGAGACCTCTGGTTCAGGAATACAGCCCGTGGTGTAGAAAAGGCCCAGTAGCAGGGGCGGCTCACTCCACACTGGTTGGAGTGTGTAGCACAGCCTCTCACGGTTCAGAAAGCCACAGTTTCAGGCTACAACCCCAAGGACACACCCAGTGTTGTCAGCCACATCTCCTGCTTCAGTGGTGACACAACCTTCTTCAGGGATGCCATGAGCTAGAATCTAAGTGTAAATGCACCTAAATGCATGGGGAACGTGACATAAAGCCATTTGCTTTTAAAATTGCTCTCATTTCCACATGGAAAACATGCCTGCTGTGTGACCCAGGGAACATCACAAATGCCTAGGTGAGATAAGATACTGTTTACAATTTATCCAAAATAAGGCACATTCAGAAATTAGATGGTTAATTCTAAACCGCTGGCCCCACATATACCAGAGACTCTGTTTTCTCCACACACACCCCTGCACATGTTACTGTTGCGCACATGTGACTTATAACTATAACTTGCATGTTCTGACCAACAGGAAGGAGGAATCCAACTGAGACCTATGTGCTGTCACCATTAAAATTGCACTGCCTGGAGGTTAGACTTGAACCTTCTGTGTAAGCCTAATTGGACCATTGCCTTTTCCCCTAGTCACTTTCAGCTATAAAGTAATGAAATATATCCTTATTTTAGAGGACCAGATGCTCAAAGAAGAACTTACACTTAAGGAAGCTATGTGTGTGTGTGTGTGTGTGTGTGTGTGTGTGTGTGTGTGTGTGTGTTGAAAATATGACAACAGCAGGGACAATAGAAATTCATGAAAAAGACCGAGACTCTGTGGGTCATCAACTCACACCTAGCACCATGCAGAGTCAACATCCAACAGTTGTAAAACAAAATGAGTATAAATAAATAAACACCTCTTCTAAGGACAGTTGTCTTGAGTCTTTGGAGAGTAGGCAGCAGCTACAATCTTGAAAAGCCTCCCCCTTTCCTGTGTATTATTAAACACGGCATTAGCAAATCACTAGACTAAAAACAGGAAAAGATGATTCTAGCAAATGATCTCTCTCCCTTCTCAAGTGCAAGAAGAGTGATTGATTTGATTCCCTCATCCTGATTCCAGAACAAAGACCTTGCCTTTGTGTCAAGGTTAATCATCCCAGCACATCTTCATGCCTGCCTCTCTTCTCGGGCTCCCACCTGCACCCTCTCCACGTGCTCCCTTTTCTTAGTTATTAAGAAGGTTGGCATCAGGCCCCAAGTCCCACTTGGGTAGCAGCCAGAATTAAGACCAGGGCACCTCCTAACCTTGTCTCTGTCATTCACTTGAGGCCAGCCTGATTTTTACAGCCAAATTATGGCCTCCCCTTCAGTGATGCAGGAAGAGGTTAGACTGTTAGAAAGGAACTAGAGTTTTGGAATTGGGTCAGTGGGGAAATGGAGCCTTGTCAAGAAAGGAGCCTGTGACTATTGTCCTGTAGTTTCTATTTGCCCGCCTTTCTCTCAGATCTAGGTCATGTCCCTAGAGAAAGAATGGCCATTGATAAACTGTGGAGATAGGATACAAGTTTGGTGGGGCTGATCTATGGGAAGAGCAGAGATAGTACAAGGTTTTTGTAGGATGTGTGTGTGTGTGTGTGTGTGTGTGTGTGTGTGTGTGCACACGTGCACGCACGCACATGCCCATGTATGAGTAGATATACAGAAAACATATGCACACACATGGGTCCACAGGAGTACATACAGGCAGGCCCCTTCCTATTGAATGGTCACTGTCAGATGATTCTGTAAGACTCCTTCCAATCTAAGACCTGACTATGCCACTTATAGGTGCTGCCCTAAGTTCAGCCTCCCTGTCTCAAGCCCTAAAGGACTTAACAGAACACTCATGTCCCTGTCCTCCACAGTCCCTATTTGTGCCTCAGGTGCTCTTCTTCCTGCTTCCTTGTGCTGCTAATACTTGGAAGCCTGGAAGCAAAATAAGGCTGGCCCCATTGCTTGTACCTGGCCTTGGGTAAGGGGCACTAACTGATCATCATATCCTCCTTTGAGGCAGGTTCCTATAGGAGAAGGTAGCATGAACAGAAGCACGAAGAACGATGCTATGACAGCTGTCCTCTGGAGATTAGAGGCCAAAGGGGCCTCATCAAGCACTCAACTTCATTCTATTGCAAAAGTGAGAACTGTAACCACTCCAGAGAAAGAAGGGAGGGGGGAAAGAAAGGAAACCCCACATGATCTGGGACCTTATCTCTGACACCTCACATACTATCCCCTATCTAGTACAGGAGTCAACCTTACTGCCTCACTATGTACCCACCTCAGAGAATCCAAGCAAGGTCACTCACATCACCTGTGCTAACCTGAGCCTTTTCAGCCCCAAAGCAAGACCTCTGAGGTCCCACCTGTCCCCTCTACATCCTTTCTGTCCCTCCTTCTTTAGGGCACAGAGGATGCTTCTGCAGTCTGCACCTAGGATCCCTGACACAGGAGAAATGTGGGGTGGGAGAGGACTGCTGGGTTGGCAAAGAGTCTTTGAGAGCATTTCAGCTCAGAGGGACTTAGCTTACGTAGGCTTTGTTTAGAATAAAATCCATCCCCATTCTAGCCATCTAGAATCAAGATGTATCACTGAATTCTTTCCCCATTTAGTAATCCAAACTTCCCAGAATTCGTTGGTTTTTTTTTTTTATGGGGCCCAGAGAAAGGACTAATGCTAGGATTTGTGTTCTGTGAGTGCATCCCTCATGGATTCATGTATTGGGGTCTTTATCCTCAGTGTGATGACATGGGATAGGGGCATTTAGGAAGCAGGTCATGTGGGTCACATGTACTGTCCTTTAGGAGGGATGAAAGTGGTTCTTTTGGGATATTGACAATTCTCATGAGAAAATTGCTGTAGAAGAAGCAAGCCTGCCTCCTCTCCATCCACTCTCTGGCTGGCTTCTCCCCTCCCCTCCCTCACATATTCTTGCCATGATGCCAGCTACCATGGTGCAGCTAGGGGAGCTTCACTAGGACTAGCACTTTGGACCTCCAAAATATCCTAGGTAAAGTATCCTTTCCTTATAAACTACCCAGCATTGGGATTTCCTTACAGCACAGGAGAATACACTGAAACAGGAGCTATACACACTAGTTGAGTAGGTTGCTTCCAGACTCTCCCTGAGTCACAAGGTCTGACTTCACTATTTCCCAGCAATCCAGTGTTCGGCCTCTTCTGCAAAGCAGAGTACATGACTTCAAACTGTAACCCATGACTAAGCAAATATTAAGTCTTCACCCAATAAATATGATGATACTGGTGAAGTCAGAGCCTCATGCTCATGATATAATTGCTTAAAAACCGAATTCTGGGATGTTTGTGTTACTAAACAGGGAAAGAATTCAGTGACACATCTTGATCCTAGAGTCCTTCAGAATGTTTTCTTATTCCTGTGATATGTTTCCCAATGGTCCTGACAATACTTACTAACTTTGATCCAAAGTTAGAAACTCAGCTCTATATCTTAAAAGAGAAGAGCCAACAGCAAGGCCTTGATGCCAAGAAGCCTGCACATAAGCATATCTTGAATCATCCTTACTCATAGGCCTTTTGCTCTGACCACAACTTAGACTGTCTTGGATTCAGGAAAAGACCCAAGATGTCCACGTCAGCAAGCAGCAAATGGCAAGTGGATCTGGAGCATATGACCTACATTTCCCCTTATTGCAAGGAGCTCACTGAATCACACGTGAGGGTCTCCATAGATATCCAGGAAGAATCACCATCAAAGCTTATGAGCAATGGATACAACTGGAATTTCAGCTCTTAATCAAGACCTTCTAGGACCCCTCTGATCCCTGAAGAAGTTCTATTTGCTAATGAGTCAAGTCACAAGTCCAGGCTTTTGAAAACAGTCCAAGTCTTGTGGAGTGAGACTTGACTAAAATATAAATTTGGCAAGGACACGGTCCATTGGAAAACATCTCTTTTTATTTCACCCACGTAAAATAATGAGGTCTTTAAAAATTACTCTAATTTTCTCAAAAAATAATAGTGTTTGTGGTAGTATCAGTGGAGGGATTAATAAGGACCATAAAGCATACTCTGTAGACCAAGGAGAGGGAGTGGAATGGGGAGCCGTGGTGGAAGCCGAGGCTTAGAGGAATGGCTGCGTGTGAAGGCAATGAACATATGGAATAACTGAAGAGGCGAACAAACGTAGCAAGAAATTAATTCAAGCCCCTGACTTATTTCAGGGAGGGAGGCCTGTCGACAGATGGTAAAACATCAGGAATGTGGGATTAAGATAAATTCTGAGAGGACAGGTGTGCTGCATCAAGTGGCCTTCCCCTCCCTCACATTCACTAGTGTTTGGACCCCAAAGCATTGCCCTAGCTCCCCCTGACCCCCTCCATGAGATGCCCACCCAACTCTGCCTTGCAAGTGGCCCCAAGTCTCATCTCTGCTTCAGAGCTGATCTGTAATCCATCTATCTTGAGAAAAACAGGGTCGTCTTCTCTGCTGTGGGGACGCTCAGGCTCCTTTGGTACTAAGGGGACCCTCAGTTGTGAGCCCTTGTTGTCAACAGCTGGAAGTTAGGGGAAAAATCAGAGCAATGTTCTTCCATAAAACTTCACATATCATAAAGAGGTAGGTTGTATTTCACTCCAGGAAAATGTAGAATTTTTTATATAGCCAAAGCATTGTGACAAAATTAGACACGTGCAAATGAGTATTTGCTGTGTGTAACACATCAGGGTTCTTAAGACTCAGAGACATTTCACAAAGAAACAAGGGGAAAAAATCACTGGTAATGAAAAGGAATAGCCCACTGAAAATATAAACGGTTAATAAATATGTAAAAATTTTCTCATCCACTACAGTTATATAGCTAAAATTAAAAGTCATATATCCCTGTGCCTGTGGAATTGATAGACAGAAAAATAAATGCAAGTGAATATTTTGGAAGAAGGGAAATAAATAGTTATTTCATATGTTGGTCATAAGAACACAAGTTGGTGCCATTTCTAGTTTAAAATTTGGCAAATTTATCAAGGTCCACATAAACACCCACACTTTCTGATCATCAACACTTTGTTACAGAATTTTCCCTCAATTAGCAGCAAAAAAATACACTCAAAGATTCATACGCATGCATTTTACTGCATCATCATTTAAAACCTACAAGAGAAGACAGTAAAGTCCTTTCCTCATCAACAAGTATCTGTTATCTATGAGCAACTACATATCTTGCTGTGTTCTTTGTGGGAAGGCTGACAACAGAACAGCTGGGAAACCCTATGCACTGGAGCTCCTGTTTTAGACGAAGGCCCAGAAACAACCAAACACCCTGGACCACAGCAGAGAGTCCTACCTGTTCTACTGGGAAAGGAAAAAAAAAATACCTTTTTAGCAGAAATCTTAATCAGATAGTGGAATAAAGCTACAGATAATCCTTGGTGAATGATGTGGGGAAAGTAAGATATTTAAAACACTACAGGACTTTATGAAGTGGTTATATAGCAGACTGTCATAGAAACACACATAGTCACTGCTGTGGGTTAACTAGGAGACAGACTCCACAGAGTCATATGTTGAATGTCCCTAACTACTGGTGATACCCTGGGAGATTGCTTTAGTGCAGAGCTTTAATTGTAGGAAGTAGGTCGCTGTGGACAGAACTGGCCTCCAGTATTTTATTCTGCTGCTTATTCACCACAAACTGAACACCCTTTCCAATAAGTTCACACTACCATGATGTTATACCCAAGCACACAAGGTACTGACCCCACTGAAATCATGAGCCATTGCATTCCCTCCTTATGTAAAAACTTAACTACTATTATCATCGTATTGTTGAGTGTATGAAGGGAAAGGCAGGCATATGCTATGGGAGTGAAAGGAAAATTTTATGGAGTTGAGCCTGCCCTTTTAAATTTTCTTCTTTTAAATGGTTCTGTCAGTTATTTTGTGACAATAACCCGAAAGAATTTATTAAGCACAAAAACTTATATCATTAAATTGCAGCTGCTACTGAGATTAAAACTCAGTGTGTGATTCTTAGGCCCTTGGAACTTGTTTGTGGGAGGAAATTAAAAGAAGGAGCTGAAGGGATTTGAAACCCATGGGAAGAAAACCAATATCAACCAACCAGACCAGTGGACTAAACCACCAACCAAAGAGTACACATGGAGAGACCCATGGTTCCAGCTGCATATGTAGCAGAGGATAGCCTTATCGGACATCAATGGGAGGAGAGGCCCTTAGTCCTGTGAAGGCTCAATGCCCCAATGTAGTGGAATGCCAGGGCAGGGAGGCAGGAGTGGGTAGGAGGAGGAGCACCCTCATAGAAGCAGGGGGAGGGAGGATGGGCTAGAGGGTTTCTAGAGGGCAAACCTCTAGAAAGGGGATAACATTTGAAATGTAAATAAATAAAATATCCAAGTTTTTAAAAAAAAAGTAAAAGAGAGAGATAGAGAGAGAGAGAGAG
>NW_022196912.1:44999352-45008700 GCF_008632895.1 Mastomys coucha | reverse complement strand
GAGAGAGAGAGAGAGAGAGAGATCATGGGGATTACAGTACAGAAATCATAGAAAATGGTAGCAGAGGTTAATGGGTGACTCCTGTATAATCTTGGTAGACAAGACTATCAGTCAGAAGTCAGGCACTAAAAACCAGACTCACAAGGCTTCAGAGGGGCATAAAGATTCCATGGAGAATTAGATTCTGACTGTGACATGGCTGATGCTAGCTGGGTTTAGCCAAGTTTTCACTGTAGTTGTGAACAAATAGAAGGCTATGAAGGTTTAGAAAACTTACAGACTGGCCAGAAAATAAGCATGTGAAGGTTGGGCTGTTGAAAAGCTTAGCCACTCCATAAAAAGGCACATGCTTTTCAAGGGCAGTAAGAAAGATGCCTGAGGGAATCTCTGGGATTGACTGGATCCCACTTAGGTCCAAGGGTGTCAAAGAGGCAACTCTTTTGAAAGAACTCAACTCCCTTGAGGAGAGAGTCAGATATGTTGCTTGCAGAAGATCATCCAGGTAGTTGTAGGAAACCACTACAGGGCATTCAGACACCCAAGCATTCAGTGATGGCCATAGCCATAATACAAAGGAAGGGGAACAGCCACCACTTGAGGTGGTGGCAGACTTTGTGTTGCCTATGTGATCTCACTTTGTAGGCTTTTAATTTCATGAAGGTTTCTGTCCAAACTACAATGAAGACCAAGAAGGTCAGACAATACATAACAGAATCAGAATCCCCTATAGATAGTGTTGCAAGAGGCATTGGTAGTGAATTTTCAGGAGAGAGCCCAGGAAGTTGGAGGAAATGTAGAATGCCTGCTGAGAAAACCTGTAGGACACAAATGAAGTCAGCACAGGAAGAGGTTAGCTATGAATAATAGAGATGTAGGAATGGGGTTCCCAGGGATGTTGGAGCTCCCATCATGACACCACGTACCTCAGATGTCAGACATGGAAACATAGAACTTAGTGTTTGCCCTGATGGGTACCAGTGCTGCTGTGGTCCAATTCATCCTTTCATTCTCCTGTTCTTTCCTGTCATAATGAAGGTGTCTACTCTGTGTTACTGTATGTTGGAAGTTTGTAAGTTATGTTTATAGGAGCCACTCCTGAGAGATTTCCTTGAATCTTGGTAAAGGTTGTGGAGTTAAATTTTTGAACCATGAGGGAATGATTGAACTTGAACTCTTTGAATCAAGTTGTAACTAAACCTGGAAAGAAGGGGCTATGCAGGCTATTGGGGGAGAAAATCCATCAATGGTCTCAAACAACTTTAGACCATGTACCCTGCAGTTCTGACCTGACAAGCAATACTTGTTCACTGCAGCAATAGTGGCGTGACTATCTGTTGGGTGCAACCATCCTCTGCTATCACTTATTGGGCGCAGGTCATGGGGAATTAAAGGAGTCTTGCGTCCACTTGGGGCTAGTGCCACTAGGAGAGGTGGGGGCGGGAGTTGGACTGTGAATGCCCCCATGGAACCACCAGGTGGGCATAGGGCTGTGAGAAGCCACGGGATCCTGCCTTCCCCACCAGGGGTGAGGAAAGGGCACAGTCTGGGGTCCCTGAAGAACTGACCGAGTTGGGCTCCAACTCTTAGGCACCACAGACCACTGGGTACCATGGAAGAGCCATTTTGGGGGATCCCTGGGCCACGTGGAGGCCAGGGATGACAGGTTCTTGCTCTTGGACATCTCAGACGTCGCTGTATGTCACATAAGAGCTGAGAACGGGCCCTTGGATGGACTCTGGCCTGGGGGGCCAAAGGGAAAAGGGTAGGAGGAGAGTTCTGTCAGGTTAACTCGGGGAGGAGAGAGTCTGGCTAGCTCAGGTGGCTAGCTCGGTGGGCTTGGTTTGTCTGGCAGCCGTGGCTGGAGCTCAGGGAGGCCTCTTGGTGGGAGGTTAGACTCGTGGCTCGTGGCTCAGGAGAAGGAAACCTGCTCCATTGCCCCTGCATGGTAGATTCTGATGATCAGAGATGGTCCATGGTTTTAAGGCATTTATTGTAGAAAGGCAGAGAGAGAGAAAGAATAGAGAAGAATAGAGGCCGGCCATGGCCACATGGAGAGAGGGGAAAGGAGAGGAAAAGAGAAGGGGGGCAAGAGGGACAAGAGCTTAAGAGAGAGAGGAGGGGCCAAGCAGCCCCTTTTAGAGTGAATGGGCTAGGTTACCTTACTGTAGCCAGGTAAGGTGGGGGTGGAATCCAGGCAGAGTACCAGGAGCTTGGGGCATTGCCCTACATCACTGATAGCCACAGAATTATAAAGTTGAGGGCTCATGGTGTCAGGAGCCTAATATCTGGAAGCATATCTCATGGTTCTGTCCCTTATAGAGTTTTTCTACTGGGTCTCTGGAGTAAACCTCACTCAACCAGAACACAGACTGCCTATCACGGTCCAACCACCATCTCAGGGTAACCAATTATTTGTGATTGGATCAAAGACCTGTTCCATGGGGGTGGGGTGGGGAATGTATATCTGGTACTATAAGCCTGGTCAAAAGCCTATGCCTGGGAGGACACGGAGCCATGAGTGGAATACATTACTGTTATTTCTCTAAGTGGACATGTTGTCAAACTGCCTTCTAAATGTTTGTTTGTAGACTAGTTCTGCTCTCAGTCTTTGCAGAGAGTTGTAGCTAACACAAAGATTCCTATCTGCTCAAAGTGCCGATAATGAGTGACTGTTAAGGACATAGCCTTAAACAGTTCTTCTCAAAGCCCAGGGAACATCAAGGAAGATGGGGGAAGGAAGTAAGAGCTGGAGGAGTGCCATGAAGTATTTCCAACCAAATTATGGTACAGCTGTTGCAATCCTGAACACAGAGCAGCAGTGGATACGTGCATGGGACTGTGGATATCTGCATGGGACTGTGGATACCTGCATGGGACTGTGGATACCTGCATGGGACTGTGGACACCTGCATGGGACTGTGGATACCTGCATGGGACTGTGGATACCTGCATGGGACTGTGGATACCTGCATGGGACTGTGGATACCTGCATGGGACTGTGGATACCTGCATGGGACTGTGGATACCTGCATGGGACTGTGGATACCTGCATGGGACTGTGGATACCTGCATGGGACTGTGGATACCTGCATGGGACTGTGGATACCTGCATGGGACTGTGGATACCTGCATGGGACTGTGGATACCTCCATTGGGACTGTGGATACCTGCATGGAACTGTGGATACCTACATGTGGCTGTAGATACCTGCATGTGACTGTGGATACCTACATGTGGCTGTAGATACTTGCATGTGACTGTGGATACCTGCATATGGCTGGACTCTTTGACATCCCATCATGTGAGGTGCCCATAGAACTCCCAGGACTGAGTATTCAATAGTGAGTGGAGGAGTTATCCCTGAGGCCTGAGACTTCTTGAGGAGCTATTGACTATTAACGGTTGCTGTGGGAAGTTGGGAGATCAAGGGTGGTGTCGTTTTCTTCTATGGCACAGCCACTAGGGGCTGAATTTGGGGAGAAGGGTTAAGAGGAAAATAATAGCAGACAAAAGAAATACATATAACCATGGTTTATAAATATAACCAATGAAATGGTCAAAAATAAAGAATTAAAAGATTCAAAAAAAAAAGCCAAAAAGATTTGGACTCATGGGAACTGGCTAAATGCATCGGGCACTCTGGGAGTGGTCAGGAGGCTTTGGGGACCAGGGATTGAACGCTACAGTGGGAGATGAAAGTCTGTCATAGATTCATGTATTGAACACTGGGGGCTACCTGGTGGTGCTATTTGTGGGGTTCTGCAAACTTTGGGATGTGGGATCTGATTGGAGGAAGCAGGCTGAAGAATAGGTGTGCCTTTGAACCACTCTGTCCTCTCCATTTCTGTGTTTATGGTTCCTGTCTGCCCTGTGGTACAGAGGCCCCTCTACCTTATGCTCCTACCAACAATGATGCTCTGCTCAAGGGAGTAGAGCCAATTACCTGTGGGCTGAACCTTCTGAAAGGATGATATAAAATGAGTCCTTCTTTGTTTAAGTTGATTTTCTCAAGTGTTGGGTTACCACTCTATACAGACAAAAGAACAATTAGCAACATACATGAAGACAGAAGTCATTGGAACAAATGCCTACTGTAACCTTCATCTCTCTGGAATGAGATGACACATTATGCTTTGTTTTGTTTCCAAAACCGTGTCCTGCATTTTCAAAATGTCAACCTGATTGTGTACTTAATGTGAAAAATAAACACATAAACAAACACATGAAAGGGCTTTGATTTCTCCCTACTAAGCAACTTCTAAGTATGCCTCTGGGATCTGATCAAGGCTTAGTTAGCAGCAAAGTCAAACATAGCCAGAGCTGGGGAGCAGGCAGAGGTCTCTACTGGTATACCAAATGGTTGCTGTTGAGATCTCTGGGTGCTGTTCGAGGAAACAAGCTCAAATCTAGGAGGCTCTGCTGTGTGGGGCTCAAAAGTCAGAAGTGGGACTTGAGGACCCTCTGGCCCCTCATGCTACTGTCTGTGCCTCAACTCAAGCTCATGAACTCCGAAGAGCATCCACTACCTGCTTATTGAGAGCACGCTTCAAAAGTAGCCATGCTGCGGCACTTTAGACTTAAATGAAAGGAAGAATGAAGCTACGAAAAATGTTTTCACAGAGAGGACTGGTTTCAAAGAAAAACAAATACGCTGGAGCAGTCTAGTTACAAGAGAAGACATTACACCCCAAATAGGCAGCATTTATATTACCTTGATTGCTCAGATTGCTGCAGTTTATAAAATGCACACACCATGTAAATCACATCTGCCTCCACATACCTCCAAGTGGAGTGGGGTGGGGGGCGCTCTTATCTGCCCTTGACAGAGGTGGCAAGTGACCCACAGAGCAGCAACTGCCCACCAGGGGCCCTGACTTTTGTGTCCTCCGGGTGGCAAGGTGATAAATCTGAAGCCCTTGCCTGTGGCTCCTGATGCTGGGCTAACAGCTAACAGATAAGGGAAGTCCTGTGCTCCTCCCAACACCAGGCCTGGGAGCAGTTCATCTTGTGTTCTCCATCCCCCAAGATTGGACTTGGCATTTTTAAACCCTCAGATTATAGCCTCTCACGGCTGAGTCTGGAGTTTATGAGAAAATGGATCTGAAGCCGGCAGCCAGTGCATGGGAGAAACCTCTCCAGAAAGGCCAACCTTCTCCTCTGTGCCTCCACATCGACCAGGGTTGCAAATGCCTCCCCTGGCGGGGCCAGCCAGCCTGCCCGCCTCCTGCAGCCTTGGTTCTTTGGAAGGCTGCCAGCCTCGGCTGCTATTTAACACTTTGCAGGAGGCAGCTCCTAACACTCAGGCGTTTGGGAAGAAAGGAAAGGATCGATGAGTCTGTAAAGCCAGGAGGGGAAACGTGAAACACATTTGGAGTTAGCAGCAAGGAAAGGTTCAGTTTGAAGAGATGCATGAGACTCTGTGGATACAAGAAATTAAAATTCGCAGGCCTGGAGAGAGGGTGAAGGAGTCTTGCAGGTATATGTGCTCATCTGTGTCTCTGACCAGCCAACTAAATCAGGCCCTGCCCCACAGATGCCCCACTGCAGCTCTCTGTTCAGCTATGTTCTATCTTTCAGGCCTCTGACTGACTCTCCATGTTTTGTTTCTTCATCTAACACTAAGGCGACCTTGAGGTCCTAAAGTTAACGGAAAGTCTGCACTCTGACCTTTGTCCACAGTCCTGTCCACAGAGAGTCCATGGGGACTCTGCAGTTGTCTTGGGATGCCTGCATCTGCAGTAGATGTCAGCAAGTCTACTTCCCTTTCTAGTGCCCAGCACTGCACGTTATGCAGAAGCCCATTCAGCCATTTTCTCCTGAACAAAAGCTGAGTCTTGGAGGACAGTTTTAACCCTCGTAGATTCCTGACAGATGATAAAGAATTGTGAATCTCACAGTGACACACCACCCAGGGAAACAGCAACTTGACCACAGACTCTGTACTCGACTTTGTGCCTTGCACGGCCCCTCTCAACTATGCTCACCCAGCTAGCGTTTCTGTTGAGAGGAATCTGCACTCCCTTTCGATAAAACTACTGCAGCTTCAGCCTCCTCCCTGCATTGCTTTGAGGCTGGGCTCTAGCCCTGAGGCTATGCTTCACCCCATCACCCCCCCCTGAGGCAACCCCCAGCCCTGTTCAGACCTTAATGAGTCCTTCTGGTGCTTTCTATCTGGAAAGCCCTATGTGCTTCTCACACAGTCAGTACATATCCAGGGTAAAAGAACATGAGCAATTTTAGGACAGAGAGGCCTGATTTCTAGCCGGACATGCTGACATCCAATGAGCCACTCCATCTTCCTGTGTCTCAAAGGGAAAGGGCAATAAACTACCTCAAAGGGTCTTTAGAGTAGACTTGTTATCCTGCAGCTAAAGACACATGTGGTGGTTGCCATAGTGACAGCCATCGTCACATTGAACGTGTTTCCAGGCTCTCTGCCCTCTAGATTTCTTTCACATCCCTGAATGCCCTTCTGCAGGAACCCCTGACTCCTCATGAGCGTGTATGACCATCCAGACTCTCGTGCTCTCCTCTCCCAGAACCTCTTATAACCAAGCCCACTGGAGAGATCCTTATCTACCTCACCATGCTGCTAGCTGTGGGGCTGAGTGTGGGGAGGCGACTTCAATGACTGCACCTCAGAGAAGGTCAGGCTCTGGAGCTGTTCTAAGGAGATGCTATCTTCTCCAAGGCACTGACTGCATGGCACGGAGCGAGCGAGACACGGAGTGAAGCATGTCATGTGATTAACCTGCTTGGTGGGAAAGAAAGCAACCACTAATGGTAACTGGCTTAGAAGCCCACAAGGCTATAGGTGATGAGTAAAAAGAGTGAGTTGATGTCTGGCATTGTTAGCATGGTAAATCCAAGCAGTCATTTTGAGACAGAATTAATAATCAGGGAATATATGCATATATACACATATATATGCATATATACAATATGTATATATATATTTGTATATATGTGCATATATGTACATATGTACTTTTAAGTTTGGATTTTATATATACATACATATATATACATACATATGTATTTATATGTATGAATATATATGTGTGTGTATATATATATTTCTCCAAACTCTGCAGCATATATGTGTGTATATATGTATGTGTATATACATATATAATATACATATATATAATCTAAACGCTAAAGCACAAAGATGGTGACATTAATGACACCATCATTGACAGCAACTGATTTCTACAATGCTTCAGAGGTAGAAGGTGAGCACACTGAGGGAGGACAGGAGACAGAACTAGATGCTCCAGGGCTGCTAGAATGACTGTCCATTTCCAACAGTCTGGGGACTTGTGGCTGGGATTGTGGCAGGCTGACATGTCTGATAAATGTAACTTGAGCGAGAAGAGGCTTATCTGGCTCACAGTTTAAGGTACTGTCAGCCCTGTTGGGGTCATCAAGGCAGGAGAAGCATCTGATCACATTCTACCTACAGTCAGACGCAGAGAGTGATGAGCACATGCATGCTGTTCAGTTCCATTCTCCATTTTATTCAGTCTAGGATTGTCTGCCCAACAGAATAGACTTGCCCACAGTAAGGATGGGTCTTCCTTTATCAATTGATATAATCAAGATGATACCTCCTTGAGAGGCACATCTCCCATGTGATTCTGTCAGTTGGCAATTAACACTAACCATTGCAAGGTAGGAAAGCAAAGCATATGTGCCCGTGTGAGACTCATACCCTGATGGCAATAGGTGGGAGAGGCGCCAACAGCCCGAAAAGATACTATGTTGGACCAACACAGAAAAAATAGTCCCTAATGAAGTTGGGCTCATAATGATATGATCAGTCAGGTTTCAAAGCCACAGTGAATGTGGCATATAGCAATTTTCTCTGAGTTAAAATTCTCCATTATGAAGAATCCAAAATGTAAACAACTCACAAGTCTCAGCAAATCCCTAAAACTCATGAAACCCACAAGGCTATTACATTCCCAAGTATCCTAGTTAGGGCTACTACTGCTGTGACTGAAAGCAACTTGGAAGGAAGGGGTATATGTCAGTTACACTTCACACATCACTGTCCATCAATGAGGTAACAGGAACTCAAACAGGACAAGAACCTGGAGGTAGGAATTATTTCAGAGGCCATGGAGAAACACTACTTACTGCCTTGCTCCTGTGCCTTCATCAGCCTGCTTTCTTACAAACCTCCAGGATGAATGTTACATGACAAGACAATAGATGATGTGGCAGTCATAAGGAAAGCATGAGGCACAATATTCCTGCCCACCCGTTGGTCTATATCTCATGTGTCTCTGTTGCTTGTGATGAATCCATTTCAATCAACCCTCCTGGTCACTGCCCAGATTCTCAGGCTAATTCATCTTCAAAACTAAAGCTCAGTTATGCTATATAGTAACTGTTTCTCCAAAAGGCCTGTCTGAGTCAAAATCCCCAGAGCTCTGGAAGTAGTCTTACCTGCAGAGTCTTTGCATATGTTATCAACACAAGTGTCTCATAACCCTGTATCCGAGCGTCTTTAAAAACAGTCAGAGACATACAGCGGCATGCCCAGAGGGAAGATGGCAGTGTGACCGTGGGAAGCAGAGGTTTAGTAGGTGAGACCAGAACAAAGGACACTTGATAAATATGGATCATCCCTGTGTTCATTAGACTACTACTGTGACCTGGAGAATACTGAAGGAGGAAAGATTAAAGTAGCCCAGCCTCAGAGACTTCACTCTTTTTCAGCAGGAAGACCTGGTACAAAGACCCTGGAGGAGAGTGCAGTGATAATGGATGGGCCCAGGACCTCAAGGACTCACTGCTTCCTCCAACCAGGCCTCACCTTTCACATCCCCACCGCCCCCTGCTAGTTACCTCCTGCTTGATTCCATCAGATGGATTGAAGTGCTCATCAGGTCTGAGCCCACAAGATCTACTCATCCCTGATCCACCCTCACAGACACCACCCCCGCGGGTGCGCTTTCCTAATCTGTGTTCTCTAGGTCCAATCAAATTGACAGTAGGATTCACTGGCTGATTCTAGCAGAGGCTTCAGGGGATCACCACATTGCCAACACCTGGCTCTGGGATTTCGGAGCCAGAGCTGTGAATGAATCAGTCTCTGTTGTTTTAAGCTTCCTCATGCTAATGTATATAGCAGCCTGCAAGGCTCTCACTCTGGGGACCTCAGCTAGGTTCCTGATCTCACTGAAGGGCCCCATCTCCACTTCTACTCTGCAGCCTCTTATCAAAAGTTGAAATCTCCCTTGTGTGGCATTTAGAGCCTCAGGAATCAGCCAGGCAAAAGAACCTGAGATCTGGTGGAGGGGTCTGATTGTTCAGGCAGCATGTGTATGGTAGAGGATT
>NW_022196912.1:44979723-44999041 GCF_008632895.1 Mastomys coucha | reverse complement strand
AGCTCTGGAGCGGTCAAGATGACAACATTACATCCGTGGAGACCAGCTTCCTAGACATTGCTCCCCACTCCCCCCGGCCCCCAACTTAGGACTACATTCTGTCTCCTGGCTGCTTCAGTAGTAACTGCGATGGATGAATGAGACGAAAAATAGACAGGATCAAGCACTCTCGAAGTGAGCTCTCAAACGGCAAATTTCTTCTCCATTCTCCATCATCCTAATAAATGTATCCCTTAAAGCTTATTTATTTCCAGGGATTTCCACCCCCCCATCATGGTATTTCAGCATTAGTGAGCACACATTCAATGCACACACAACCTTCAAAATGGGACAGAAGTGGGCAAACGGCAGATGTGCTTTGTCTTAATAAATCTATTGGTGTCTTTAGCTCTTGCTCTGCCTCAGAGTACTTGAGGATGAGCCCAACCCTCCTGTAAAAATCCAGCAGCTGAGATCAGAGATTAGGTGCCCACCCCCAAAGAATAGTGCTGAGCTTCTGAGAGCCAGGGAAGAGCACCCAGTCTGCAGCAAATCCGGGCATCCACCACACTCTCTGGAGGGGGTATGGGGAGGAAGAGACAATTTTGTGGTGCTTGGATGCCGGCCAGTCTCTGGGCCTGTTGAGTGCCTACATAGGAAGGTCACTGAACCTTTCCAACCCCAAGCACAGGCTCTTTCACATACCGTGCATATTACTCAGATGCCTGGCACACCCTGGACAACAACACAGCCTGCCTTCTCCAGGAAGTTCCCAGCTCCGTTTCCCTCACATGATAGCATCCCTGGGGAATCTGTTCTCAATAATGAACTGACTCCTGCAGAATCTCATGGTACCTAGGGGGAGAAAGGGCCATTTTTAACCTGTTCCTTCTGGGTCAGAACTTTTCCACTAGCCCTCACTCCAAAGGACTCATCTTCCCATCTCAGAGTACAGAGTACATATGAGGTGCCTTCCCCATAGCCTGGCTGATGAGCTCTACACTACAGCAACCTAGTTCCCCAGTGTCCCACTAGCATTGTACCCAACACATGGGAAATAGACAATAAATATTGGTTATTTGTAAAGTACAATACCGAGCCTACTTTCACTGGAAATAAAAGGAACACCTCCTCCTCACAGGGCAATAAGATGGAGTATAACTCAAATCCACGCCTGTGACATTTTTAGGAGAGAGAAACCTCAAGGTAATGCTCCTCCTGCAAAACCCCTTCTAAGTGTCTACTTGAGCTTTCGTGAGCATCAGTCATAGATGCTAAATTGTGCTCTCCGGTAACACCTGGATATAGATGCTGGGGAAATGAGATCTGTCTCTCCCCTTTAAGGAAGTAGTCTGTGTAGCCCTGAAGTGTCCCTGCATATTGCTGGCTACCCTGAAGACCAGGCTGAGGACACCCACAAAAGAACATGTTCAGGACCTGCCCAGGGATGCTGGTCTTGGGTACTTAGCACAGCCCTGCTCTGCAGGGAAGACCAGAGCTTCCCTCCTATACCCCGCTTCCAAACTTTTATACTCATTCTGCAGGATGAAGGATATAGCTGCATGTACCTAACAGGAGGGAGTATACAGACAAGCTCTGATCTCAGCATTTCTTCTTAATGTCATATATTAAAAACTGATGCAAATCCTCCATGCACGGGGCTGGAGAGATGGCTCAGTGGTTAAGAGCACTGACTGCTCTTCCAAAGGTCCTGATTTCAAATCCCAGCAACCACAGGGTGGCTCACAACCACCCATAATAAGATCTGATGCCCTCTTCTGGGGTGTCTGAAGACAGCTACAGTGTACTTACATATCATAAAATCCTCCATGCTCACCCATGAGCCCTACACTTTCTGTATGGGACCTCAGTGTTTAGGCAAGCAGCTAGTTCTAGGTCATCCTTACAGTGTGTCATAAGCACACAGAATGTCATCTGGTCCTGATTAAAAATCACTCATGGAGAGCAGCCATTTGACTGAGGAGGCCTGAGAGCAGCTGAGGGCTGCTTGATGTCACTACCCATCCAGGTTCAGGTATCTTTCTGTGGAGATGACTGAATACCCCAGCACTACCCCTTTCTGAGTTATATGGCCTGCCTTGATATTCACATTCTTGGTAAGGCCAAGAGAAAAGGAAGCCTGAGTCCTCTTTGCAAGGCCCAGTGGGTAAATGTAGCATAGACATGAGTTCTTCTGGTCTGTCCCAAAGTACACAGTCAAGTGCAAAGGAGAGTCAGCTATGGGTCTTGCCTCTGATGGGCAAAGTCACTGGACTTTGGAGATGATGCTGTCCATATCCCAGAAGTACCATGTAGAGTCTTCATTATGTTTAGCCACATGTGACTTCACTAACAGACATTCCATCTGCGACTATTCTTCCTCTGGGCAGACAGATCCAGTGAATGCTGACATAGCCAGGGGGTCTATGCTACAGCCAGTGGTCCTCCTGTCTCAGAGCTTGAACTTTCTTCAGTGCCCGCATGAGAAGCATGGTCCTCCCTCTCTCCTCACAGGGCCAGCACTGATCGATGGGGAAGAAGCTGGACATGCTCTGACTCTAGAGAAGGTGCGGGCTCCAAGGCAGCCTGTTCCTTACAGAGCTGGGAAACTGCCGAAGCCAGACCTTTAAGGAGACTTGTGTGACCTGAGAGAGTCACTGTGTTAGTCCTATAGTGTGATTCTAGGAGAAGCACCCAGAGAGAGTATGGTCCACCCTGAGGGCTGTCTGTCTCTTAGGGCATCTATCTCAGTGTTTGGAAAGCACCCAGACCCTAGGCTATCTTCGCAATATGGCATGAGCACCCAGAGTATCACCTGCTCCAGATGAAAATCAGCACCTGGAGAGAAGCCACAAGCAAGATGAAGTCAGAGAGCAGCCCCGGCGCTGGCAGGAGTCACTGCCCATGCGGGCTAAGACAAAAAACAAGTTTCATACAGAGAAGCAAGCCCTGGGTTGTGGCTGGACACTGACAACGTTATGAGATTTGCTAGAGGAGTCATGATTTGTTTCAAAGAACAGCCTTATTGCCACAGTGGCCACACAAAAGCTCCTTAAATCAATGCCCAACAATCCCAAACAGCCTCATAGGAAATTGGCCAACCTCTCACTCTTCAGTGGCCAGTGTCTGTCTATGGCCTTGACCTCCGGTCACAAGTCTACTCTGATGGTCAGGGCTTGCTATAATCAGTGGGCTCTACTTCTGCATTCTTCCCACATACTTCCGGTCAGTCATGCCTGTAGACTCTGACTGGGGTATGCCAGGGCCTTTCTCCTTCTTTCTCCAGGAGAAGAGCCTACTATTCTGAACTCTCATCAGTGAGATGTGAGCTTGCGATGTAAGAGTGTCTAGGGCACATGGAGGCCATAGCTTGCCTTCCACACATCTCTATGCGTCCTACTGAGCTCTGACCAAGGTGACTCACAACCCAGGGTAGAGGAAAGTAGCAGGGGCAACTAGAGAAGGACTGTGCAGCTAGAGGTCAATGAACATGGGCTTGCGTCTGCTACAGAATGGCACTGGGCAATGGTCCTTCCCCTAACCCAGGAGGCAGGACACCCACTTCAGCAGAAAGAAAAGCATCCTTCCTCTCTAGTGTTTTCTGCTCAGTGGTTCAGGGTGGGGGAACAGGAAGTGTGAGATGCTGTCTCCAAGTGGGTCATCTCAATAATGTCCACAGACCCTGGAGGAGAGGGCAATTCTCTGCATCCTTCAGGGCTGAGGATGGAATGATATTTCTTCCCAGACAGTTCCAGTTCTCCAAAAAGACCTGGGTAAAGGCATCACTCCTTAGGTGCTCACCATCTGCATCCATCACACAGTCAGTGCCTTATAGCTACAACACGTTCCAGCTAGTCTAACTGCTCCTAAGTCAACCTTGTCCGGTGACCTGCCTGGACCTTACTGCTCATGCTTCTCACTATGGTGATAATGGACTGAAACTCCGAAACTATAAGCACATCCTCAATTAAATGATGTCTCCCATCCATGTTCAACCTTGGCTCAATGTGGAATCCAGTCTTTTTCTGTTACCTTTTCACGAAGATGTAGAACTCCCCGCTTCTCCAGCACCACATCTGCCTGCGCACTGCCATGCATCTCGCTGCAATGATAATGGACTAAACCTCTGAAACTGTAAGCCAGCCTCCATGAAATGTTTTCCTTTAATAGTGTTGCCTTGGTGATGGTGTCTCTTCGCAGCAATGGAAACCTAACTGAGACACCAGCTGAGAGAAGACGGTCATGGAGGAAGTGATAACTGGGCAAGACCGATGGATGATTGGTCTTTGGTGACAGAGCTCAACCGCCTCTCCACCAGTGCTGGGCTCAACATGTGACACCAGAAGAGTGGGAGATGATGTGGTATCTCTGCTTTTCCTTCCATTGGGTCTTTATAAAGAGTCCCACTATGCCACTCGACACATTCGACAGTTATTTGAGAAAAGGGAACCACAGTTGAAAAAAAAATCTTCCATCAGATTGGCCTGTAGGGAAACCTGTGGGGCATTATTTCTAATTTGTAATTAATGGGAGACTAGTAGTCAATAGTGTGTGGTGCCACCCCTGAGCTAGTGGTCCCGAGGTCTATAATAAAGCAGATTAAGTAAGCCATGGGGAGCAAGCCAGTAAGGAGCATTCCTCCATTGCTTTTCCTTCAGCTCTTGACTACAGGGTCTTACTTTGAGTTCCTGCTCAGACTTCCTTAGATAATGGATTGTGTTTTAGGAGTGTAACCCAAATGAACTCTTTCCTCTCAAATTCTTTGGTTATGGCATTTTACCACAACAATACAAATCCTAACTAAAAATACTACATAGCCCAGACTATCTTGTCTATGTAACCTAGGATGACCTCGAACTTGCGATTTTCCTGTATCCACTCCTGTGTTCTGAGGCTACAGATGTATGCTGCTGGCTCTGTTACTGCTATGGTCTTTTACCTGAGAATAGTGAGGACAAGTCTGAGATGAGGAAAGCCGAAGGAGGACGAGACATTGGGCACTGGATGTCAAGTAGGCCCTATTTGCCAGACATCTGGATAGAGATATCACTTGGAAAGCTGGAACAGGCAGAGTCCAGAAATGTTTGTGAACTAGAGATGGGAGGCACTGAACCCTCCCACAGAGAAACAACTTAAAACAAAGGGAAAGAAAAATAACCAAGGTGTAACCTTGTGTCCCACCAAGGTTGCAAGGTGAGTTGGCGAAAACCTTTCATTCCAGTACTAGGGAGGCAAAGGTAGGCAGGTCTTTGTGAGTCTGAGACCACCTGCTCTATATAGTGAGTGCCAGGCCAGCCCTGGCCATATTGTATTAAGACCATGACTCTCAGATAGAAAGGGGAAAAAAAAGAATTTTGAAGAACTAGAAATTAGGAGAATAGTGAGCTGAGAGGCAGCAGAGATGAGATGAATCCGGAAAAGAGAGAGTAGCAGGAAGACTAGGAGGCATCAGTAGACTGGAGTCCTAGTCCAGTAGAAACTCTAGAAAACCTAGGTGAAAGCCATCCCAGCTCCAGATGTGCTGAACTTTTATGGAAATTCTCTGTCACACTAATGGGACAGACAGAAGATTGCCATTGCCTGGATCTGCATTGGCTGCTACGACAAAACACCATAGCTGTTTGTAAACACAGAAACATGTGCCTTCTTGCTGTGGATGCTGGGATCCAGGATTAATAAGCCCGCAGATTCTTCTCTGCTGAAAGCCTCTAAAATGGCGCCTGTTGCTGTGCCCTCTTGTGGTACAAAGCAGAAGAGCAAAGGGTCTCTACTTGCCCCAGCCCTTTTGTCCGGGCCTTACACTATGAATGTGGAGCCCTCGCTACCCAGTCTAGGGGTACAGAGGCTCTGGGGGGAAGGAGGTCTAGCTGAGTGGGAGCAGGCAGGTGGGGCAGATTACTAGGAACTCTAATTTAATTTCTATATAGGCGGTGTGTTTATTTCTCCTACAGTACTCTCTTGGTAAGCCTGAGACAACTAGAGTAAGTAAAGGTTCTTTCAGTACCCAAATCCAGTGATGAATATGGTAGGTGGAATGGGAGAGAGTAGAAATCGTACTACATGGCGATTGGAACCACAGGACACCTGTGGGAGACTCTTCACTTGGCCAAGGCTGCTCCTAACATTCCCATTATCCCTGCCTGGAAGAGCTCCATGCCCATGCCCCGTCTTACATCACCCTCAGAGAGCACCATACTTATTTGCATCTCCTTCCCATGTTTGGTTCATCTTTTTCTCACTGCCAGTACATGAATATGTGATATCATGGCTTGCAAGAATCTTAGGTGCTGACAGATGCTGAGATTCCCCCATTCCCTTGTAGAGAGGAGTGGACACCAGGCGGTAAGAGGGATTCCACGGAGTTAACAACCTCCTTTGAACTCAATATCCAACACACTGCCCATTGCATTCAGGTCACCTGGTCCATATCCTTCAAAGTGTCAGGTGCCTGAGGGAGACACCTATTTCAGTGCTCTTATGAGAGCTGGGGGAATCACTGTAAACTCTAGTGTTGCTTATGGCCAAAGACTCTGAGGCCACCCTAGTCTTATTCTTTCTTGGACAAATAGGAACTACTTTTCCTACTTCAAGTCACCTTGGCACAGTTGCCCAGGCCCACCCTGCCTCAAAGATGGGCAAAGACAGGCATGGTGGATTTCTTCATATGTTGCAAAGACAAACTTTTTTTAAAAGCATCTTCTATTCTGCATCTGGTTTGTCTATTTCTCTGGTCTTCTCGGCAGAGAGCCAGGTCCTCCTTGTTCATTTTTAACTTACCAGAGCGTCTCCCAGCTCCCCTCCCCCTCCCCATACTGCTGCTGGGGAGGCCATTATCTTTTGAGCAATCAATGCTTGGCAGAGGCCCAGGCAGAGGATGGCTGGGTCTGCAGGCTGTTCTTCAGCAGAGAACCCAGGATGCTATTCTAAATAAATGTGCAGGCTTACAAAAAGGACAAATATCAAGTAAATCTCGCCTATAATGCCCCATCAAGTAATATTCGTGAAGATTAGCTGCAAGAACCTATGAATTTGGGGACATATAAATAACCCTGCTTTTGACAAGCAACACATATACTTTTTTTTAAAAGAGCGAAATGTCAGGAAATTCATTTCTGGAGATCCACGGAGACGTGCACATCAACAGGCTGCTACCTTGGTAATAAACTCGGGGATGTAAAATACAGCTCGCATCTCTGAATTCTCACACCCTCATCAGCAACCTGGAAGAATGGAAGCTGGGGGAGTCCTGACTTAAATCAGAGGCTGTGAGTTTCTCTAGAAGCAATCTCCATTCTGATGCTTCTCTCTGAGATGGGACTGTGAAAAGAGAGGGTAGGGAACAAAAAATGAAATGGGCCTAGACCTCTTGGGAAGAGCACAAAGAAAATGTAGAGGTGACAGTGCTTGGCATTGATTGCAGACAGCCTTATCAATAGATCCATCGATGCACTCCCACAGGGAGAAGCACCTGGGCTCTGTGAAAGGTTTATGTGGACATTTTTAAATCTATCTTGTCATCAAGTGCATGGAAGGTGACTGTCCTCAGAACATTTAAAGTGTGAGTCATTACACCCAGGACCATTTTAATTTGCAGGTCCAGATCTGAATCTAAATCCGTCAGGATAAAAATATTTCTCTCACCCTAAGAATTTGGATAATTTCTAATTCTTTCATTTTTAAGGCTTTACCAATCTCTAAGATCTACCATTAAAAGCCTTGACCCTAAATCATCTCTAGGGCAGTAGAAATGATGAAGGGGTCTACAGTAAGGCTTTGGGGGCAGGGGCTTCTAATGAGTGTATGTATAAATGCTTTTACTTTCAGGACATTTTATAGTGGCCTAAGTCAGATGGTAAAAGGAAATTCAATTGATTGTCTGATTGGCCTGCTCTCTTTTGGGTTTCTTGTCTTGCTTATCTGGTTTCTTCTAACCCACGGACTGTCTTCATCCATCCCTGCTTTCCTGCATCTGAGATTTGTATAGCACACACAGTACCAGTGAATCTGCATGTGCTAGCTCACTGCTACAGCAGACCCTGGCAATGGGTGTTGTATTCTTAGAGAATACGGTCAGAAGCTGAGGGTTTGACAGAGCACTGACTCCGGGGCTGATGAGGGCAGAGAGCCTCATTATGAGGCTCTTGGGGGCTGGCAGATGAATAGCCCTGCAGTGTACCACCTTTGGAAGCTCACACAGATAGCAACACTAGAATGCAAGGTCAATGTAATAAGTGATGCAATGCAGCCTGTTCAAAAATCCACAGAGATTCTGGTGGGGAGAACTGCATTTCTTGCTGGTGTTCATGCTTTAGGAGGCAAGGGGACCTGTGGGGAGGGGGAGGCAGCTCAGAGGGCAGTTACAAATTTTCCATGACAGGGCTATCAGAGCTGCAAATAGAGACACATGTGCACATGAAGATATGCATTAGCATACTCATGGGCAACTCAATCGCCTAATTGTGTGAAAAGATGTATATAAACCACAGCAGATTCATGGAGATCGTCACACTGCTGCCCCTATGGATGGGAGGATGCAAAGCTGTAATGGATGTAGAGAGCAGAAGAGAACAAAACCAGAAGAGCTAGAGAGGTGATGTCAGGAGTAGAGGACATCCAAGGTCACCTGTGTCAAGCTCAGAGGAGGCTAAGAGCAAGGTGAAAACCAGGGTGTATATGTGCCTGTTGTATTCAACAGAGGCATCAAAAGGCTTAGAAGAACCTGGAAATGGAACAACAGCAGAAGAAGCGGGGCAAAGTGGAGGATTTATCAGCAGGGAGACAAAAGGTTAGAAGGAAAGAAAGAGATGGCTCTGTGGGCAAAGAGAGCTGTGAAAGACATGAGTTGCCCCGAGGGTGAGTAGATCAAGACGATCCTTCTCCTCAATACCTTGTTCAGTGTGAGATGTGGCCACATAGTGTGTCCACAGGGAGGACTCCCCCGAGAAGTGTGTGGGATATTCAGGGGTCAGGCAGCACCTCATCTTGAAGAAGACAGGATCTGGGAGTGAGCCATGAGCAGGGACGGGGCTGTGAAGGAGATGCCTAGCTTTACTGCAATGTGGTGCCTTTGATCTCACCCTACTGTCTGCAGACTTCATTAGCACCAATTCTAAACATATGTCTGCAGTTTGAAATCCACTCCTGGTACCCACTCCACTGTCTTAGGGTTTCATTGCTGGGAAGAGATATCATGACCAAGGCAACTCTTATAAAGGCCAACATTTCATTGGGGCTGGTTTAGAGTTTCAGAGGTTTAGTCCACTATCATCGTGGTCAGAATCATGACAGCAAGCAGGCAGACATGGTGCTAGAGGAGCCAAGAGTTCTATATCTTGATCCACAGGCAGCAGAAGGAGACTGTGCATCACACTGGGTGGAGTTTGATCATATATGAGATCTCGAAAGCCCACCCCCACAGTGATACACTTCCTCTACAAAGGCCATGCCTATTCCAATAAGGCCACACCTCCTAATAGTGGCACTCCCTATGGGCCAACCATTCAAACACATGAGTCTATGAGAGCCAAACCTACTCAAACTACCACATTCAACAGATCTATGCATGCCTACAAGAGGCCTCTAGAGATGAACACAGCTTCCATGTACAAAGCTCATTAGCTCTTCCTTGTTAACCCAGTTCCAGGCAATACACCCAGTGACCTTCTTCTTCTAGACCCTGTCTCTTACAGGTTCTGCCACCTCCTAATATCAACCTTGTAGGGACCAAGCCTTGGGTCTTTTAGCAGGTCTACCTCCTGATCCTTACACCCTCATGGGATTTCCCTTCCTTCTAACAAATAGAGTATTCCAGAGGTGAGACTGTCATGTCACATGTGTCATACCTGTCCTTGCTCTCAGCTGCCTGAATATATTAGTTAATGAATGAAAAATCCAATTATTTCTCCCTTTCTGTATCTTTTCCTTCCTCCCTTCCTCTCCCCTTTTCCAATCCCCTCCTCTATTTCCTCCCTCTCTCTCCCCTGTCCCTTGTCTCCTTTCCCAGTTCTCCTTCCCCTTCCCTCTCGTCTGTCCCTCTTCCCTTGTCCCTCCCTCTTCCCTTGTTTCTTCGCCTCTCCCCCTCTACCCTATTCTTCATCTCACTCCATTTCTCACTCTCCCCTTCCCTCTCCCTCTGCTTGTCTTAATGGATGAAGTACGAAAGCTCTGCTGGGAAAGTGTATGTGGCAATGAGTGGAAGATGACCTTGAGGAGCCACCATTAGAAAATAGACTCTGCCCACAGCCCGAGCAAGGTTGGAAGTATACTGTGCATGGTTCAGCATCCAGATGACAAGCAGACTTCTCCACATCGCAGCAGCAGCCTTGTGAGAACCTGAGCCAGGCCCTAGCTGGTCAAGGGGCACTGCAAGAATTTGGTGATGAGTGGGTTCCTGGAAGCCATGGCGATGGTGGTGATCACTAGTAGCAGCAGAAATTTAGCACAGGCAAACTCAGACCTGCCATCAGCTCCCACACCTGTTCCTCCCTGTATGGAGGGATCTCTGGGCATATCTGGTATGTAGATCCTGGTCTCTATGTAGCTACCTGCCTACATCTTGGACAGTACTGGTCTTGTGAGAATGCCAGTTCTGATTGGTCACAGGTGCCTCCCCCATTTCTTTTGGGATTTGATGTCCTGCTTTCTCACTTGGACACCTAAACAGCCATAGCGCAGTGCTTGTTGTCATTGCATGCTCCCCATCCTTGGGGTACCTGTGGGCTTCATCACTATACTGATAGTCTCTTCTTAATTCTCTTGCCCAGATTTCAGAGCTTTTGCTCTCCAGCAAAGATTGATTTTTGTAGTTAGAGCAAATGTTTGACTTTGTGAAGTCTCTGAAAACAATCACCTGGCTCTGATGGCTAACCAGAACACAGTGTCCCAATCAAAACTGGGCAGGAGACACAGAAGGCGCGGAAGCATCCTTGCAGTATAATTTCCCAGCTTCCCACCTAGGCTGAGTCCTCCGCTGCTCTCTGGCTGTGCACCTCATCATTAAGTCAGAGGCAGAAGAGGCATTCGATCATTGAGATGGCTTCTTTGCAGAGCAGAATTGATCCCTGGGGGATATTATGTCTTTGCCTCATCTGGCCTTGCACATCTCAGGAAGCTCCACAACTCCTCCAGGGACACCTTCCCTCTGAGCAATAGCGTTCACCACCTGCTCTTCCTGATTTCCCAACTTTCCCTCTCCCAACTCGCCCTATTACTTGTGTCTTACCTCACATATCACACATAATGATTCTGCTCACAACCTCCTGTTAACCAGGGCTGCCAGTTCATATGACCTCTTCCCTTGTCACCAAATTGTCATTTAATATGACTTATTGTCATTGCTTCTCTTGAACCCCTGGTGCTGAAACAGTCAGTCTTGATTCTGTGCACTTGGATGGTTCACTGCCCATACTATCTTACGAAACAGCCCTTCTGTGGGCAGGGCATGTTATCCTGCTGTGTTCTTCCTTTGCAGTGATGGCCTGGAATAGACTCAAGCCTTCTGTACACAGGGACATTATCTGAATCTCTATGAATAGTAAGCAGATATCTTACCCAGGAAACCATGTAGGGGCACATGGTACATTAAAACCCTGCAAACCTAATCAAGATAAGGCAATGCCATCAAATTTTGACCCAGGGCCAGCACTGTGGTGGAAGAGATGGAGATCTTAGAATGACATGTTCAGATTTGTCTACACAAACCATTCCAAGTTATGGGGTTTGGGGAGGAGCCTCTAAGCCATGTCTGGGACCGGGACACAGTTCACATAGAGGGCAAAGGCTTCTTGCCAGCCAGCCAGCCAGCCAGGCTCTCCAAGGGCCGCTACAGCAGAGACCTCTAAGGACATAAGCCTTCTTAGCAGCTGGCACCTGACACGGCTCCAGAATTCCCAAAGCCTACATACGGCTTCTCAGATGAGGGCTCAGATAAGGGCCTTCCCAAGTTCAGCTCCAGCCTCACAGACAAGTCCTTAGAAATCAAGAATTTATATGCAAGGTTCTGGGGTTCTTAAGTGACCTCATCTGAAAAACATTGTCTGCATCATTACGTCTGCCTCTGGTAGGGAGGAGCTCAGATCAGTTTCTCCGGCCTGGACTCCTGCTTCTCCCCTTACTTCTGCTTCTCCGTAGGGTCTGGTGCCACACATATCCCAGCACATACTCACAGAGAGACATCTGTACAGTCACATGTTATTGAACGGAGTCACGTTCACCGGGGATTAGACTTGTGTAAATAGTATCTTGACCATCAGAGTCATGCAATCCATCCAAGGCACACAGTCTTCCAGAGGACTGGTACAGATTATAGACTAGAAGGGGAGACCAAGGCCCAGGCCTGCTGCTTGGTGCTGAGGTTACCAGACCCCCGCCCCAACCCTGCCCTGAGCACTGCAGCACACAGGTCCACACTCACAGTTTTCTGTCAGTGTCAGATAGGAAATGCCATGTAAACAGAGAAGGGGAAAGCCACAGCTTGTAGATACAGCATAAGACCTTGGGAGGACTGTGGAGAAAGATTAACAAGGCCACCAGAAGCCAAGGGTTGAGACAACCTTCTATAAAATCATAACCTTTGAGTAGTTGGGTGATTGACATGCTGAGCCCACATGAGGACACTTGGGAAAGCCACAGGTGGGAGCCTGGGTCTAGACCCAGTGATGGACAGGTGCAAAGGGCAGAGCTTGGTGAAGATGATCAAGTACGGGACCTAAGTACCACCGGATACCAAAAACCCATGCACACTGCTAGGAGTTCATGTCCCGTCTTGGAGCAATGGACACCCTAGGGATACCCTAGGATACCCTAGGGATATCCTCTGCAGGGAGTGACAGGCACTTTGTGCATCTGTGATGGACTTGAGCCAACAGTAACTGAAGTATCCTCCAAGGGGACTTCCTGCCCCTCCAGTCCTCTAGCAAAAGATCATGTCCTGAGCTTGTTGAAGACTAGTGGATACAAAAGGGAACAGAGAGTTTAGTAATACCACCCTGCTCTAAATCATTGCCCATGGGATTCTAGGAAGAAATTGAGTGGGAGTTGAGGTTCTGACCTGAGAAGGAGGACAGGAAGTCTTGGGTGACACAAGAGGAAGAACAGGTTAGGTAGGTGTGGCCACATGTGAGCATGAAAATATCTCTTTCATTCTAAGAGACTGAAACTCTTGCTAGATCTCACAGAGAGAGTTGATAATATACCTAGAGGTTACTGAAGAGTGCTATCCTACTGTGTGCTCAGCCAGTTAGTTTAACCTCCCTTTAAGAGAACAACATAACAACTACCTTAATTCCCTTGGGTTTTTCATATAATTAATGTTTATGACCTAAGTTAATAAATAGCTGAAATCTGAATATATATATATATATATATATATATATATATATATATATATATCCTCCAATACTGTATAACCACAAGTAATGCATGTGTGAATGACAAAAAATGAGTCAAAAGCAGCCTTATAAAGTGAATACCCTTAATAAATGCTCAAGACAACATATGGATATTGCTTGATAGCATTTGTTAGTTTATCTAGGTCAGTTGGAGTCAGTGATTTAATTTCTTGGAAAAAAAACCTGTTAAAGATTTTTGTAACATATCCTTCCCTCTGCGTGTGATGCTCTCTGTATTGTTCGATAAAGAAAAGACAAAGTCCTTTGTTGGGGATGGAGACAGACAGAGTCACAAGACAGCATGCAGACAGGCACGGATACAGACTCACACACTAGAAAGAAAATTACAGAAGGCATGAGAAGAGAGAAGTAGAAATTTCAAATCTAAGCCCATTGTTAGTTAAATTGCACCAAGGAGAATTGCTTCTTAACATCTTCTCCTTAATGAGACACCTACACATTATTGGTGACTCTGAATTCATCATTAACGGGGTCGGACTGATTCATAGACAGTGAAGGTGGCCACTCAAGTAAGTGACCACAGACTTCAACAGAATGTAGGTCATTAGGGTGACTGAAGCCCATCTGCCTGTAGAGACCCGCCCTCAAGCTCCACTGCACTGAAGACAAACACAGTCACATTGATGCTAAAGCCCACCCTACTCAGTAGGTTGAGTGAAAACCTGAGAAAACCGTATATCCTTCACTTTCTTTTATTACTAGATTATGCTACTCAGGAGCAGCGGAGCCTCTGCCAGGTAAGACAAGAGGGAGAATGAATCAGGCAAGGGGCGTTGAGTCTGCCAGTGTGGGGGTGACCCTCAGCAGCCTTCCTGGCTTCTGTAGGCCTCGATGGCCATGAGCAACTGACCAGTGCCAGGGCCGGATTGGAGGAAAGAAAGAAACTTAGCATCCTGAGATGGCCTCTCAGCTGCTGTGGCACAAGGCCCTGTGAATGTGAAATCTCTAGCTGGCATCAGAGGCAGCAGCCTAGCAAGAGCAGTGGGCATGCTGTAAAAAGCCACAGATGCTGTTGCAATTAGCAGGGAGAGCACGTCCCCACCCCACAGCTGACAGGGAACTCACGTATCTGGGCCACGTGGGGCCTTATCTTCTATGGAGTAAACAGCGCCGAAAGTCTCACTAGCTGCTTTGAGACAAGAGAGGCCTTTCATGTTTCAGCTCTCTGCTTTTCCTTGCTACAGAGGCATACCTCCTGTTCACATGAGGGCAAAGGATGCAGCAGCCCTTGTGCCCTGCACACAAACGCACATGCATCCCAGAAAGAGAGTGCTGCTGCAATCTGAGGGCATGGCCAGAATTCAACCCCGAGATCCCAGAGCACAAAGGAAGACAACTCTGTGGATCCCAGTCCCATTTTCTTCCGTCTTAAAACCCATCTCCTTTCTGTCCTTAGAAATGCAGAAGGGATGGTTAATAATTAATAGGTAAAGGCCTCTGCATTATTAAATGCCAGGATGCTAGGCCAGCCCAGCCCAGAGCTGGAGACAGAATGGATGGTACAGCAGTCCTGGCAGCCATCTGGAGTCCTCTAATCACCTATCCCAAGAAACAAGGGCAAGCCTAGATGCCATATAGTATATACCAGCCAGGAGAGGACAGGAAATTGTATATACGGCTTCACAGAGGACCGTCATGTCCGAGGGGCCCTGGGCATGCATCCTGGACTGGATCGGGTGACAAGGGTTGGGGCAGCAAGGTGCAGAAGTCTTTAAGGAAAACAACTTGGACGCTTTATGAAACAAACCCACTCTCTGTCCCAGACTCTCTATCACAGAACACACAGGTTGTAGGCACATTGGTAGCTCATAGCCAAGCCCATTTAAGAGATGTTTAAACAGAGGCACAGCAGAGTTTGTCCAGAGGGCTCTGATTTATCCAAGAGGGATATCACTGATGGACCATCCCATCATTCTGAGATGCACATCTGTTTTCATATGCAAACATCAAGGCTAGAACATCAGACTCAGGGAATACTACATTTAAAAAAAGCATCATTGGCATTATTGGTAGAAGCTTATTGGGCTCAGACTGCTTCTTTTTTTTTTTTTAACTCTTGTTCTGGTATCCTGGTTATTAGAAAAAAAAAAATGAAAACTAGCATGTCCAGCCACAGGCTAGGATCCTGCCTTTCCTTCTGCAGGATACTGTGTGCCTGTAGGAAGCAGGCTTTCTTTAATTTTTTTAATTTAATGGGCCCTGAGGTGACAAGGACTCACAGAGGCCAAGCCCTGTCCTTTCTTAGAGCATGTTCCCTGCCCTTGGCTGACAGGGAACCCATGTATCTGGGCCACTTGGGGCCTTATCTTCCACAGAGTAAACAACACAGAAAGTCTCACTAGCTGCTCTGAGACAGAGAGACCTTTCATGTTTTGGCTCCCTGCTTTTCTTGGCTAGAGACACACACCTCCTGTTCACATGGGAAGGGGGAAGGGAGAAGCAGCCCTTGTGTCCTGTACACCAACACACATGTATCACAGAAAGAGTGGACTGCTGAAATCTGAGGACGTGACCAGAATTCAACCCCGAGATCCCAGAGCACAAAGGCAGACAGCCCAGTCTGTGGATCCCAGGCCCATTCTCTTCCACGTTAAAGCCCATTGTGACTTGGAGGTTTTCTGGACAATGAGACCCACAGAATCCTGACTGACATGTCCCGTCATCATGAGGCCCTTACTCAGTAGATCATCCTGATCCTTTCCTTGGGCATGCCCAGTGGTTGCAGGTGCAGCTAGAAAGACTTCACTTGGCTGTGAGCTTCTTGAAGGAGCATGGTCTCGCCAGTCCCCTTTTATACCATGGGTTGTTACGATTAACAAAGAAAACTTACATATATGTTCTGTGATCTCGTTTCTAATATTGGTAGCCGAACAGCATTTCTTTGTGAATAGCAAAGAGTTCAGAATCCACAGTTAACATCCAGCGAGACTTCCACAGGGAAGTCCTAACAATAATCCTGCCAATGGTCTCCTGACCTCCAGTGACCTCTCCCACCAATACCTTTTCCCCTACAAGGTAACATACAATTGAGAGGCAGGGGTACATCAGCCAAAGAGCAGAGGGCGCACCTCCACAGTCTCCTTGCAGATGACTGAGCAGTCTCAGGTATGAGCCTCAGCTCTCTGCTTCTCTTTGAAGAACAACCTGCAAGTCAGCTCCGGGAAGTGAATCCCAGACTCAGGCATTTTGCTGCAATGGGCTGTGACCCTCCCCTCCTGATGTGGCCTGAAAAGTTCTCTCTCCTGTGATCTGGAGTCTTATCCAGCATCTACCTCCAACCCCTAAGCCCTTGATTGTTTTCAGGCACCAAGTAAGGAAGGCAATATCCTTTGGCAGGCTGGTGTGGAATTGAGAAAGGTTGCACACAGCAGAGTGGGGAGCTGCAAGAGGCCCTTGGTGTGGTGCAGGGTCATTGCTCTGAGTCCCAGGAGTGTGGGCAGTGCAAATGTGGTAGTGGAGGTGGCCTGGGGCTGACAGGCTGTCTATTTACCCAGCCTGGGTTTCTGCCCACTACCTCAGACTCCATCCTGCCTGGAAGCTAAAGTGGTGGCTGGCTCCCTCCAAGGTTCTCAGCCTGAGCTCTTATTGATCGGCAGACACTTTGAATGAGGCAGGGGAGACAGGAGGGGAGAAAACAGCAGCCAACCAGAAATAATTAGGAGAAAGGAAAGACTCCCCAAATCCATCTCCTCTCCATAGCCCCAGAGCAATGCTCCCTATCACCCCCAATAGCTGCCTTTTGTCTTTCAAACACACACACACACATGCACACACACAAACACACAGCACATGCACACAAACTGGTAAACATAACACACACACAGAAACACCACACACACAAAATGTGTACAAACACTATACACATTAAAAAACAAATACACATATGAGTATATGAACGCACGAATATCACACAAACACACGCAATATACCCATAAACATCCACACACAACTATAAACACAAATACATACATGCCAAGACCTATGCACACCCATTAGCACACAAACACCACACCAGCCAGGGTTTCCTGCCCTGTGCCTCCCCACTGGCAGGTCAGGTGCCTCTGGCTCTGCCTCACACAGCCATCGGTCTACAGAAAGGCAACAAAGTACAAAAGCCCAGGGGTGGGAAATGAACGTACAAACATATACACATAAATGCACAGACACTAACAGCACAACCATGATAACACCCAAAACACAAACACCACATATAAAAGCACACCTATAAACACATAAACACCACGCGCGCACACACACACACACACACACACACACACACACACACACACACACCACAGAGGCACTACACACAGAAACATTGAACACACACACACATACATATGTGCTGCTTAGAAGGAAGTGTTTTAAAATCCAGGTTCTAGGATGCACTAGTCCCCAGCTGTGTCTGGCAGCTTCCCAGCAGCTTGGCAGGCACAGCATCTGGTGTGGCTGACAGTGGTCATTTTTTCCTTGCTCTAATTCCTCTTTCCCTCCCAGAATCCTGTTTGTTCTATGCACACAGCCCTGCGTCGCTGAACCTAGGCAGTAGCAACAAAACAAACTGCAGTTCTGGGAAGGGGCTGTGTGCAGGTGCTGCCTTAAGTATCTTTTCCAAGTAACCTTCAAGGCTGGTTTTGAATGGTCCCATTTCACAGACTGGGACACTAAAGGAAGGATGGAAGGGAGGAAGGGAGGAAGGAAGGGAGGGAGGGAGGGAAGGAGGGAGGGAGGAAAACTGTAGAACTGCAGCCTTTCTCTCCCCAAGGTCTCTCAGGCCTTTCCACACTCTGGTCTTTTTCACTGTATCTGTGAACGTCAGAGGAGTAGGGAGAATGCCTGAGTTCAGATAGCCAGAGCAGGAGACACACAGCACACAGGATCTTCATGTCTAGTCTTTGACACTGCCACTAGATGCGTCGTTTACAAACATCACAATCAAGAACCATGTGATGAAGTTTCAAAAACAAAAATCACAAAGTCTCACAATGTTTCAGGTAAGTTTATAACTTTTCCCTGGGCCACATTCATGGCTCTCCTTGTCCCCATGCAGCCTATGATGGGTTAGATACTCATGTTAATCTGAGCAAACAAGCCTGGGGGTGCCGGGGGGCCAAGGACAGGTCTGCTACTTCTGAATGTCTTTCCCTCTGGGTCTGAGATTCTTTTGCTTCCCTTCCAGGTCTTTGGGTTGAAGCTGTCCTCTCTCCTCCCTGTCCCTTCTTCACTAAGGAGTGTCCCCATTCTCGGTATAGTGTCACTAATAACCTTATCAGCAACCCTCCCCAACCCCGCTTCTCTGAAGCTGGAGAGAGGTCAAGAAGGAAAAGGCCAGGCCCTGAGAAAGGAAAGAAGGAGGAGATCTCCATGAAGGCACCCATCCAATCAACCCACCAGCCAGGGTTCCCCCCCACTGGCAGATGGGGTGACTCAGGTTCTGTCCCACACAGCCTTTGGTTTACAGAAAGGCAACCAAGTGCAAAGCCCAGGGGTGGGAAATGAATGTGCATTCAAGAGATGATTTGAGCAAAATACAATGGGAGCCAAAAGGAGAAGTAGGGCCAGAGACAACCTTGCCTGAGCACCTACAATGAGCTTCTGCCTCAGTATCCGCCTCTGCCATGGGTATGAGAGGAATGGCCTGGGAAGCCACATCCTGCTTCCCAAGCCTCTTGTTGCTGATGAGGCAGGGGATGGATGGGACCTGAAACAGCCATGATTCAAAGTAAGAGAGGCATTCAGAACAGTCATCCTGGACCCAACAAAGTAACAGTGTGCCCTCTGCACAAGGTCCCTTTGCCTGCTGCTGTAGGGGCTTATAAAAGTGCATTCTGAACTCCTGGGGGAAAGATTCTGGACAGACCCAGCACACACACTCTCTCTCTCTCTCCGTCTCTCTCTCTCTCTCTCTCTCTCTCTCTCTCTCTCTCTCT
>NW_022196912.1:44899798-44979684 GCF_008632895.1 Mastomys coucha | reverse complement strand
CCCTCCCTCCCTCCCTCCCTCCCCCCACATCTCTCATCTACATTGTGATGGAAAAGGCAGATGAACTCTGTTAGGAACAGGCAATTTTGGGGCATCTAGAGGGACTGTGAAAAATACCCAGAGTCTCATCAGAAACTCACAGACAGGGCAGGAACTACAGGAGAGAGACCCAAAGGGAAAAGGTGGGGGCTCCACCACCAGAGCAAAAAAAAAAGTCTAGTCCCTAGGATGTGTGAGTGCAGTACCTGGACTGGATAGGTGTACTCAGACAAAACTGGGGTGGATGTTCAAGCTAGAGATGGTCCAGATTAGCATATCAGAGCAGACAGTAGGGCTTATAACAGTAGAAATTAGACCAAGCTACATATTATAGGAGCAAAGCCAGCATATCTTGCTGAGAGCTTCAGCTTGGAGCAGAAGAGACCTTGCAGTCATACACAAATAATCCAGAGGCTGAGGCAGGAGGATCGTAGCATCTTGAAGCCATGCCAAGATAAGCAAAAGCCATAACATACGTTTATTTTATTCAGGGTAGGTAGAAGTTTGATAACTATTCATTGGCTATGTGTGGCCTGAAAGACATTTCCCTTCTTGCTGAAATGTTAGCCTTGTGCTTGCTAGGCTAACAGTTACTAATGTCACCCAAAACTGTTAAAATTTACACGTTGCCTTGTACAAATGTCCCGCCTCATGGTTTGACTTCTCCCAATACTAAGAGACTGTAGATGTTGGAGCTGCCAAATAAAGCACAAGGCCTAGGAGAAGAAACACATTCACACAAATAGGCAATAGGCCATGTTCATCCTGTGATGGAGTCTTAGACAGGATAGCTTCCAATGATGACCATGTCTATATGTAGAGTGGAGTAGAGTCTAACCTTAGGTTTAAAACAGCAAAGGAGGTGGATGAAGATGGGGTGGAAGCCCCTTGTTTTGTTAGATTGGTCCATCAGTATCTGAAGGCTCTGGTGGAATTGTGAATTTACTAAGAGCAGATATCAGGCAGCTGTCATAACATACCTGCCCAAAGCACTGTCCCCAGTCAGCCAGTAGGAAGTTAGTCATGTATTGCCCAGCTGCATGCTCTTCAAAATAAGTGTTATTTAATCTAAGAGTGACTGAACTAGGTGGCTTATTCAGGATTGTTCTCTTGTTTCACTCTATGATAATACTTTCCTTTGAACGGATAATAGGTCAAGGGGCCAGAGTTTGTCCAGAGATGTTTTGTCTCTACCTCAAAGCTTCCATATCATGTCTGTGGACTTCTTTCAGGATAATGAAATTGGCTTCTTTCTGTGCTCCCTTTAATAATTAGGCCACCTAAAGCAATTCCAAATCAAATGTAAACCCCTTTCAAATAGTGTGTGGCTAGATGAGAAAGCTGAGGGTGGATGGGCAGGGAAGATCAGGATTTGGGGCATTTGGAGACCCATCAGGAGCCCCCAGTGGGCAAGAGACATGTGGGGCCTTTTTCCTATGCAAACAAAAGACCTGGATTCTTGGCTTGCCTCTGCCTCGTGGTGCAGTCTTGGCCTTATCTCTGAGTGCCAGACCATATGTCAATGTCCTCCACAAGTTCTGTGATTAGCACACATTCTCTAGGAGAGAATAGAGATCTACCACCGAGGAGCTGAAGCTTCATGAGAGACAGGTATGAAATAGGAATAACACACACACACACACACACACACACACACACACACACACACACACACGCACTCACACACATGCACCTGCACACCAACATACAATTGTTCATTGTCCACACGGCCCTAGCCTGCTGCCCTGTGCTGTATGACCATACCTCCGTCCTTTCTGTAGCCGGCAGTCCTACCAACTACTTATGATCACAGACATGATCTCAGCAAATTCACCCTGTATTTGTCCTGTGGAGAGAATGGCTTAGGGACCCCAGGCAGCTCTGTGGGAGGCAGGGATGCTTTTAGACAATCTCATTTGCATGAGCAGAGTGCTGTGTCTCTGGGAAGATGAAAGGCTACCCGTCTCTTCTCATGCTTCCCTGATCAGGCAGCGGCCAGGCACTGACTCTTATCAAGAGGAGAGAGGGGCATAGCAGCACACTCTCGCCTTCTCTCTCTTGCCCAGAGAGTCTTTGACTGCATAATTGAAACCGAGGAAAGGAAAATTCACAAAAGCGAATGGCACAGATGTTTTCATCCCAGGTACCTCCAATAACTCCAAAGGCCCTCACGAGCAGAGCCTGTGCATATATTTCATGCCTGGCTCGCTGAGAATTAGCGTTAGAAATCATCGTGGTGAACGCAGGGAGCTGGATGGATTTCAATCCAGCTCAGAAACCAGCCACTTCTGTTGCCGGATGTCAGCCACAGTCACATCAAGGCAGATATCTCTGCAAGACCAGCAGAAGCTGAAGTGTCACTTTTGACACAGCAGCTTGTCCCTTTTCCCTGCTCAGCTGACAGCACGCCCAATGTCTGCCTGTTGCTCTGCACCGAACAGACCCAGGTGCCCAGGCTGAATCTCTGGGGCTCTCTGGGAGATGTCAGCTCAACTCTGTGTTTTGCATGGCAGAGCTGCTGGACCAATTGATTTGCCTGCCAGCCGCACTGGCATCCAGGAGGGGATGTGTGGCAGGAACATCCACAGAAAGCTGAAGCCTCCTTCAAAGGAAGTCGCATTGATTTTGGAGAGAGAGAAAGGCAAGAGGTGGGGGTGCCCAGCCTTGCCAATACTGGTAACATTTTTTTTCACTCTGTCTAGAGTAGCATGTATACCTGGGCAACATGGGACCAGATCACCATGGATACCACAGATGTGACCCCTGCAGAAGTGTTTTCAACATTTCACATACTTTCAGATTTTTTTTTTTTTTTTGCCAATTTTAGTTACATGGATGAAACCTCAGCACAGAGAGGAAGAAAAGCCACCAAGCAACGTGCAATTGTCCCTTCCTTGCTAGCCCTTTGTGAGAGGAAAACCTCCCTTCTTTTCCTAGGGTGAGTTCTAGACAGAATGCTAACTGGCCAATAAGGATAGAAAATACCCCTTTTGTTGGGAATCAGTCTAATGCTGCTATATATTCAAATGTTAAATTCTGTTCCCCAAGACCTGGTGTCCCACGTACACCAGCTTTGGTTGTGTAACTCTTGCTCCTCAAGTTACTTGGTCAGTAAAAGGCTAAAGCCTGTGATTGGGCAGTAGATAGAGGTACTGCCTGGGGGTCACAGGTAGAGAGGAAAGAAGAGAGGGAGGAGGACTAGAGGGAGGAGGAGGAGGAAGAGGAGGAGGAAGAAGAGGGAAGGAGACAGAGAAAGGAGGAAGCGGCCATGAGAGGAGATGGACCATAAGCACGTGACCAGGAGAAACATCAAGTCACAAGGGCCACATGCTGTGATGTAAGTTAGAATAGCTCCAAAATCTGTCTGATCTAGGCTTACAGCTTGTAAATAAAACTCCTAGATTGTGTGTCTATCACATGAACTAGCTAGAATTTATATTTCCTTTTATACACCTTTGTCCTGCTGCATTGCAGCAAACATATGCAAGGTAGACAGTGCTCATGCGGCACAGAGCAGGGCAGAGACATCCACCTGTAAGCTTTGTGTACATAAAGATAAGACATGTGCACGCGTGTGTGTGGCCAAGGGCGCACACTTTAAAGTGTCCACACAGGGTTCTTCTACAGTTTGGAATCGGATGTCTAAGGGCTGTTTCACTGAGAACATACTCTCTGGCCTCAGGCTCATCACTCAGCTGCTGGGTTATATATCTTTTCACAAGATAATGAACATTCTATCCCTGCCCCAATACACATGTGCATTGACATCGAAATTGTCCTTCAGACCCTGAAAGCAGGGGCATGTAACAACCCTTCCACTCCACCTCAATATCCATCCTTATCTTCACTCTCAAGCACACCACCGCTTTCCTAACTGTGGCCTCTGAGAAAATGAGGCCAGGCCAGCTTCCCAGCATGAGGCTGTGGTCGCATGTTAGGGAGGTGGAATAGTGGCAGTGTATAGGGCCCCATGTGCCTCTTTCTCCTAACCCTCATGAAGTCCATAGAAGGCTGTGGCTTGGTATCCATCTTGCCAAGGCAACACAATGCTGGACAAAAACAACTTTATGAGTGTTTTATTCTTTGAATGGACATGGAGCATCATGGTAAGGACGATACAGTAGGAAAAGTACAAGTCAGTTGGCCACAATCAGGGAGCAGAGAAATATGCCCAGTGGCTTGCCTCCTACTCTACGTCTTGTCAAGTTGACAATAATCATCTTGGTAGCATTTGCAGGTTTCTGTTTCCTTGGCCTTCTAAAGTTTCCACTCAAGGCAGAGGTCAGCTAGTGGCGAAGAACTGGCAAAGGGAAACATAAACTGGTAGGCACAGCATGGCAGTGAATAGAAAGAACTTGAGGAGCAATGATTGAGATGCCTAGAGCTGCTTGTAGGACCTGGAGGGACTGGTAAATCTGGGATTTGAGCTACAGTGGCATTAGACACATGGTTGTACTGGCGTATTCTTTGACTTTCTCTGGAAAGCCTGAATCCAGGCTCTGAGTACATGTCAATGACTCTTTAGATGCTTTCTTTGAGAATTCATCACCTTCATGCTGAGGTGACAGTGAACCCTGATTTGTAGGAATTCAAGGGGGCAATGTCCTCTCCTTCTCTGTCTCCCTCCTCCAAACAGCTTCTTGAGGTTTCTCAAGCTGTTCCCACATGCTGAGTCTCTTCCTCTGTATGCTCATCGTTCTTCACTGGGCAGAGAGCCCTGTAACACACACACACACACACACACACATATACAGACATACACACATACAGACACACACATACATACACACATACATACACACACATACATACAAACACACACACACACTTATACAGACATACACACACATACAGATACATACACACACACATACATACATACACACACATATAAAGACACACACATATACATATACACTCACAAACATACACACACACATACACACACACACACACACACACACACACACACACACCCACACACACACCCACACACACCACTTCCCCTTCATGCTTTGCCACAGCCTGGCTAGCATCTTGTTGCTCTGGTGACATCAGAAAGTTGCCACTGACTTGTGCTTCCTCCTGCTTCATGCTGCCTGAAGCTGAATGACAATCAATTGCTAGTCAGCAACCCAATTTTCCAGCCAATTTGTCTGTCTACCTGTCTGTCTGTCTGTCTGCCTGCCTCTCTCTCTCTCTCTCTCTCTCTCTCTCTCTCTCTCTCTCTCTCTCACAGGGTCTAGATGTCAACTATCTTTTTTCATGGTTGTTTCTGTTTTCTTGGTTTTGTTGTTGGATGATAGAGTCCACAGGTCTTTTCTGTTTCTTCCATTTATATTTTTATTTCGCTTTGAAACGAGATCAACACTTTCCTTTATTTTGTTGTGTTTTCTTTAGTGGGTTGATTGGGATGTTTTGCCTTGTTTGAGGACAAGGCCCACATGTTACCTCTTGTTTGTTTATTTGTATCTGTTTTCGTGTGTGTTTGGGTTTGGGAAAGAGGGTCCATATGGTTCCTCTGTTTTGTGTTTTGTTTATTTTTAGTTTGCTTTTTGATAACAAATCTATGTGTCTCTTTCAAGCACTGCTCTCACAGGAGCCACAGCCCTTTGCTTTTCCCGTGGATACCCTGCTTCTAACCACCTTCCTATACATTCGTCACTCCGGTACTGAAGTCCTACCTGCTCAGATGCAGCTAAAAGAGGCCAGAAACATCCTGGGGTCTGTGACCAGAGTGGCATCCTTTTCCCATTTCCCTGAGATTCAGACTACAGGATGTAGGCACTCAGTTCCTCTTGATCTGCCCTCCATCCCTAGGATGCTTGGAAACTCCTGTTTAGGGCATGCTGTCCCATTCCTTCCCTGCTCCGAGCATACTGTCCTGATTCCTGGCCGACTCTCTCTTCTCAGCTGTGCTTCCAGATCCCTGTCTTCTAGGAGGCCTTTCTGAATGGCACGAAGGGGCAGTTTCCCAACTCTTGGAAAGCTGTTGCCAGAACCACAAGCCTCCATCTCCTCTCACCACACACTGGGGTCTGCAGACACTTTCCACCTCAGGAAACAAGTCCTCAAATGTATGTTAGTCCATCCCTCCGCTAGCACTTATTTAATTCAAACTAAGTATCTTCTACTGAGGAAAGGCATGAACTACATTTTGTTCACTTAAGAAGTTAGAGAAATAGGAAGAAGAAAATAAATTAACCCCACACCTGTCTTGCAAAACCTGCCAACTGCTCATCCTAACATAAGAGAGGTAAATGTCTATGAAGAATCAGCCAGCACTCCATACTGAGAGCACAAAGAGCTCAGATGGAATCAAACTGTAAACATAGAGACACAGATACACAGGAAGATGCCAGAGGGGCCTTAGAAGAGTAGACATGCACTGCAGCATGCCCTTAGAAAGTCAAAGAATCTCCAAGTTTGTGTGAACAACATATCTGGTTTTCAGAAGGAAGTGAAAGCAAAATTAAGAAATAGTAGGACAGAGAGCAGCAGCAGTGTACCTACTGGTGGCTCAAGACAGCCTTTAATACTGATGCTAGAGCTCAGAGAATGGCTTCTCAATAGGAAATAGAATGAAGGCAATTGCCTTGGCCAGGAACCCAGGTCCAGCCAGGAGAAAGCAATGGATCCTTGCTGTTTCCCTTCCACCTTGAATATTGGGCAGTGTGGTCCACTTGGGGGAGTCTAACCAAATGTGATGGGACCTCAGGGATAATGCCTGGGAGAATGTTCTGTCTATCCCTGCAGCCATCGGGGACACAGAGTGAGGGAGAGGCAGCGGGGCTTGTGCTTCAGTGATGTGGTCCAATGGGACTGCAGCACAGAGAGTGATTTTTTTCATTGAGACAGTGTCTTGTGCATCCCAAGCTGGCCTCGAATTTGCTATGAAAGTGAGGACAACCTTGATTTTTCTTAGGTCAACCTTCCAAATATTGGGATTGCAGATATGCACCATAATACCTGTTTTATACACGTGCTGGGAGTCAAAGGCAGGGCTGCAGCCTAGAACATCTTCTTACATGGCATCGTTCCACATTCCTACACATGCACCAGCATAACAGCCCTTTCAGCTCTTCATCTGACTTCTGATTCAAAACTAGCAGTGATTGCAGCCTTCTACATGTTTGCATTCATTCACTACAAGTCCACGTGCTTACTGACCAGCAGAAATGTCCAGCAACTGTGCTGAAACCATGTAGGACATGATGGTGAATAGGACAGGCAGTATGCTCTCAAGGTGTTCCTTATGAGACAATAGCAGTCACCAAACAGGCACAAACTCAGTGGAGGGAATGGCATCTCAGCTCACAGCCTCAGCTTAGAAGAAAGCATGTCATTCAGCACTAAAGGTGGGGCTTGTTGGAGAGCTTAGAGTCAGACATCTTCCCTGGAGTTGGAACTAAATACTATCACTACTTTCCCCACAGATACAGCTAAACACAGAGATCAAAGTAACACATACCATAGCATGTGCATGCCCATACACACAAATACCACACAGATACATACTACACACATACACACATATACCACACAAATACATAACATGCACATACAGACCACGCATCACATAGACACATATGACAAACACTATATACACCACTGTCTTAGTCAGGGTTTCTATTCCTGCACAACATTATGACCAAGAAGCAAGTTGGGGAGGAAAGGGTTTATTTGGCTTACTTCCACATGGCTGTTGATCACCAGAGGAAGTCAGGACTGGAACTCAAGCAGGTCAGGAAGCAGGAGCTGATGCAGAGGCCATGGAATGATGTTCCTTACTGGCTTGCTTCCCCTGGCTTGCTCAGCCTGCTCTCTTATAGAGCCCAAGACTGCCAGCCCAGGGATGGCACCACCCACAAGGGGCCCTACCCCCTTGATCACTAATTGAGAAAATGTCCCACGGCTGGACCTCATGGAGGCACTTCCCCAACTGAAGCTCCCTTCTCTGTGATAACTCCAGCCTGTGTCAAGTTGACACACAAAACTAGCCAGTACAACCACACACACACACCACACATCTCACATACACCATACATACAGTCACACACATACACATCACACAGATACATATCACACAGATACATATCACACACACCATATACACCACATACACACATGCCACACATGCCACACACACCATATACACCACACATACACACTCATACACATACACATCACACAGACACGTACCACATACACACCATATACACTACACACATACCACACATACACAAACACACCACACAGCATATACCACACACACCACATAGACACCCCCCCAATATACCCCACACACATCCTACACTCTACATCACACATACACAGCTGTCAAAAGACATATACCACACACACCACGTACTCCACACACACCACACACATATACACACTACACTCCATACCACACATACACATACATACCAAAAGACACATACAACACACACCACATACATACACATACCACATACATACACATACCACATACATACATACTCCAGATATACCTCATACACACATCTCACAGAAACATACAACATACACTACACACACATACCCCACACACCATACATACATACATACATACATACATGTATACCACACACATATACTATACACCATACACCATACATCATATATACAATACACATTCAATGCATACTATGTACATATATTATATACATACGCATCATATACCTCACCACACACACATACATATATACCATGTACACTACATACTACATACACCACAAACACATAAACACACATGCACCATACATATGCACACATACCATTGAACACCACACATTCACATACCACACATTCACACACCACTGTACACTATACACGTGCTATGATTTCCATAATGCCAGAGCTAGATCAGCGTGTCTTCACTTTCTATCATCAGCCTTGCCCTCACCAGAACAATCAATTTCATCTCTGCCTAATCACCGAGTTTGTGGATTTGAGATTCCCTCTTCATCACTGGTACCCTGTCATTAGCGTGCAGAGGGGTGTTGCAGAGAGTCCTGCACACAGCTTGTGCCTGTCAGTCCCTGTGGAAAGCTGGCCAAAAACACTTGGGCTTTGTGAAAAATGATACCTCCCACATACAGGGATCAAGGACAAACTCGCTTTCTGGTAGAGCTTCAGAATGTTTGTGGTTCTGTACCTCAAGCATTGCACTGAGTGGTCACTTGAGATTTCCTGTTCTCACATTCCCATGCCCTGGTTTCTGTCCCCACCTCTGGATGGTGACATGCCCATTGGGTTCATGAAACACTGATACCTACACTATGGAGTAAGCTCTTTGGGGAGCCCTTCTATAAAGCTCCTGGTCTAGTTCTCCCTCCTCACTCCTGGGCAGCCTCCATGCACTCTTAGTGGGCTCACCCATCAGACTTCCTCGCCCTCTGCTGGTTCCCATTCACATCCCAAAGTGCTCCTCTCAAAATTCCTCAGTTAACCCATCTCACCTTGATGAGGTGACCAAGTCCTCAGGGTCTCTTGGGATTCCAGGTCCTCCTAGTCTGTCTCCTCTTCTCCATTAACCCTCCCCTCCTTTCTCTTTTCCTCCCCTCACCCACTCAGCCATGTCCCTAGTAGGCCTCCTGATATGTTGACCACACTGGCCCATCTAGCCTATAAGACCTTACTGACCTCTCTGGGCATTGTCTTCTTTGATTCAGGGACTCCTTCAGCACAGTGCCTGCTCCATAAGACAAAACCCCACACCCCCATGTGTCTCCACACTCATGCTTGACTCCCTTGCTACTTTTAGAATGTAGCTCCCAGTGCTTATAACTGAACCATCATCGTATGGATTTTTTTGTCTGTCTTCCTAGGCTGCCGTAAGACTCAGAAGCAGTAAGCTTTCACATTATTCAGCATTGAGGACCCCAACTATCAAGCACATGTCCTAAAGTACTCAATAGGACTCTTCCGAAAGCCAGATGGATGCCTCACACCTCTGGGGCTAGCTCAGGTAACATTTCCTGTCGTAAAGCTTCTATGGAGACACAGTTTCCCTTTCCTATGGAAAAACAGCCTCTCCTGAAGCCTCATTTTCTATTGTTCCAGCATTAGAACACACATACTCACACACACACACACACACACACACAAAGAGAGAGAGAGAGAGAGAGAGAGAGAGAGAGAGAGAGTTAAGAACTCCATCATGACAGCACTGTTAGGAAGCATTTGCAGACTGGATGTCGCTCTCAGGCAGAGGAGAAATACTGGGGACTGTCACTTGAAGGGTAAGAGACTCGAATTCGGTTGCGTGAAATTATAGGTAGCCAAGGAACGTAAACGGTGAAATGGAAACTAAGAAGCTGCACAGTGACAAGATGCATCTTTATGGAGATTCCACCAGCAAATGTCACCACACTGAACTGAAAACATAGAACTCTGAGAGAAAACTGTGTCCCAGGGACAGGAAGCTAAGGAGCAAGGGCAGCCAGAGAAGAGCCACTACCTCGAGGGATAAGGGCTAAAGATTAGATCTCTCTGGGAAAAATAAGAGAGAGATGGGAGACCCCAGAGATCAGAGTGACAGGTGAGCCATCTGTCTAGAAAGGTACATAGAGACAGCCCCCCAGGCTGCAGGGAGGCAGGCTCCCTGCCCACAGTAGTGGGTGGTGTGGAGAACAGAGAAGGCCATTTGCAGAGAGCCAACAAGGAGCCATCCAGGCAGGCAGAGGCACCAGCTAGAGAACTTGACTATTTTTAACCTGTAATCATTCCCTTCTGGTTTCCTCGTAGAATTTATAAAGGATTTTTCAAAAGTCACCCTGTCACCTCAGAGATAAGAAGAACCAAGAAAATGGGATTTTAGAGGAGCAGAGGGACCTCCTGGAGTGTCCTGGTCGGGGAGGCACAAGGACAAGGCTGGGAGCTCCCCGGGGAGAGAGGCACACTCCTGGGGAAAATGTCATCTCTTCTCATCTGTAGTTTTCCTTTACCTACTGGGGTCTCTTCTGAGCCTCAGCACAGCATCTTTAGTTTGGCTGCTCATTGAGGTCACTGGCTCTTTCTCCAAGGCTGGGCTGCCCTCCACCTCTGTATTCCTGCCTTCCTTTAATAAAGAACCTCTGCTCTGCAGAATCACTGGAGTCTGGAATACCATTCCTGACCTGAGAGCACATCGTACATGAGACCAGTTTTTTTTTGTTTGGTTGGTTTTTTTGGGTTTTTTTGTTTGTTTGTTTGTTTTTGTTTTGTTTTGTTTTTTTATGGCAGGAACATAATAGGTACATTAGGCACAAATCTCTAAGTAATAGATTCCTTGATTTGGGTTACTGACACACTTACTTTGTATCCAAGACATAACATTTCCATGTAGGCCAGGCTGGCTTTGAACCTGAGACCCTCCTGTCTCTGCCTCCCAAGTGAAAAGATTACAGCATATGTACCACCAGACCTGGTGACTTTCTGATCACTAATTTCATAAAACATATGATCTTGGAGGTCTTATAAGCCAACATAAAAGAGCTAGAAGTCATTTTACCAAGACTGCTTGCTCACAACAGAGCCATGCCTCAAATCAGTATTTAACTATGGCTTGGCTGTAGCTTGACTATATCCCTGAGTATCATGCGCTAGAATTACACATTACCGCAATGGCATGGGAAAGGCATTAAGCAGTTTGGTAGAGTGAGACCAAGAATGCACAGCACTCTTAGTTCTGGCCTAGTGAGGCTCTGAACTACCTTTGGGTCCCACCAGCAAGAAGGATGTAGTCCTCCAGCTGGTACAGGAAGCATGAGGCAAAATAAGTTTCTTTTACAACTTTCCCATTTGTAACATTGTCTACTTAGCAATAGAAAACCACAGATAACACCCATTGACTCACTGCAGTGAAAGTATTGCCGGTCTGAGCAGTTGCAATGCCTTATCAAAAATCTCTCAGCCAAGTCCAACCTGACTCTTTACAAGGGAATCTGATAGTGCTGGCTATAGTCCCAGGAGGAGGCAGGTGACCCTTAATCAGGATACACAGTCACTAAGAGACAGAGTCAAGATTGGAACAGAAGCAGTCAAAGTGTGAAACCTACTCCAGATACAACCCCACACCTCCCACTACAGCATACCGCCTCGAGAAACCATCCCGTATTTCTCATCTGTTGACACTGCATTCTTGAAGATGTAAGACTTCACTTAGGGAACATCATGAAAGAGGGAGCAGAGAGACTGTAAGAACCAGAGGATGGGTGTGGGGTTCTGTGAAGTGCTGACCTCCCAACCTGGTGCACAATGAACTCACAGAGGCTGTGGTGCCCGACAGAAGACCTGCACAAGACCAAGCCATTTAAGAGTTACGTGATAAGGGCTGGAGAATGGCTTAGCAGTTAGTGTGCACTGCTAATGTAGAGGACCCAAGTCTGGTACCCAAATTCCATGTCCAGAGGCTTACTATAACTCCTACTCACAGGATTCTATCGCCTCTGGCTTCTTCAGGCACAGATTCATGTTCGTGTGTGTGTGTGTGTGTGTGTGTGTGTGTGTGTACGCACATGCACATGTATAGACATAGCATATAAGTGCACATGCACACAAATATACACTTTTTTTTTCAATTCCAGCATTTGCAGGGGAGGGTTCCCGAGGCTCTACCCTGCGCTGAGGGCTATTGGCAACAAAGGCAGCTCAGGCAGGAAAAGCCACTTTTCTCTAAGAACCAATGAGTTCTCTGTGTCCCTGTGGATAACCACATGTTAGCAACAGTAATTGGATTGTATGGATTATCAACAAAGAAACAAACAAATAAATAAATAAATAAATAAGCTGTAAAGAGATATGAAGTTGAGGGTAAAGTGAGATGGAGAATCTTAAGGAGAGGTGGATGGAGGAGCAAGGGGTGGGTACACCATATACATGTCTGAAAATGAAAAAAAAATTAAAAATAACTCAGCTTCCTTAGTAGAATCCTTTCTAGCCCATGACTTTCCCTAGAGCCCCTCAATATTTCCTAGAAGTGATTCTTCTCTCTCCTCTCCAAGAATATGTTAATCTGTTACCACTTTTTCACTTAAAAAAAAGATTTTACATTAAAGAAATTCATGTCAACTAATATTTTCACTTAGAGAGTCTGAAGTAGAAAAATAGCTCTACTTTTTTTTCTTAATTTATTTATATTTTTCTATTTTCTGAGAGGCCATAAACTTCTCAGAAGAAATGAGATAGAAGCCTTCTAAGCAGTCACTGGTCACTGGGTGCCTAGGTCATTTGGTGGGGGAAGAAAAGCTGGCAGTGTCCCACTGCAGCCTAGAGAACCCATCAGTAGCATGCAGATCTCCTATCTGTGACTTCCGTGAACAGCTGAAGATGTCCTGCAAACACTGCATAAGGAAAACGGGTGGCCCACCTTCGAAACACTGAAGTATTTCTGAGTCGGTCAGAATCGACTTTCGTATCTGCACTTTGCAGCTCATGTTGGCAAATGGTAGCTCTTTCTGAGAAAGTCTTCTGCTTAGTGTGTCCTGTCGTTCCACAGTGTTGGGGGGATGAAGCATCCCCAAGGCCGCATAAGGCACCCGTAGAGATAACAACCAGTAAAACTTATTTAGACTCTAATGAAGTGTCAGTTACAAAGCTCTTCAGAGTTTCCGTGAAGCTCATTAGGACAGCCTGTAAGCCCGCTACGACAAGCTAGAAGTGAGATGGCCACAGAGCCAAAAGCATGCATGCGCCAGGGAGCAATGCCTTCCTCCAGGTGTGCACGATTCTTGAGTGGCACCAGCCAGACTTCCTCCTTTATGATGATTTAAGGTACAGGGCCTAAATACCATTCATTTAAAATCTGGGATTCAAAATGGTTCCAGAGCCCAGGCTATGAGAGCGATGTGCCTTTGCTTTGGTAGAAGGGCTTGATGCTCTATGCACATTTCAATCCCACATTGCCTACCTCAGAGGAAGAGGCAACACTGGGGTCATTATCCTTCCCATCAGGAGCTTCTGATAGGGGTCGATGGGAGACTGGAAACACAGCTCAGAACTTTCACTTGTACCTGTTGACTAATGCCATGCCAGAGTGAGAGAAACAGCACAAAGGTGGGTAAACTCTTGATTCCTGGAGAGGACTGAGGATGGCATCTAGTGTCTGACAGTCAGATGGCTCATGGATAGCTGCATGGTACATACCATGGTTCATGCTTCACAGATGCAACCTATTTTAAAACTCATAGCAACTGGGTGTCATGAGTATTGTGATACTATTCTTAAGACAAGGAAGTAAAACGTGTTTTATTCCTTGAGTCATGGTTTAACAACTCATTTTCTTCTTCCTCTTCCTCCTCCTCTTCCTCTTCCTCTTCCTCTTCCTCTTCCTCTTCTTCTTCTTCTTCTTCTTCTTCTTCTTCTTTCTCTTCTTCTTCTCCTCTTCCTCCTCCTCCCCCTCCTCCTCCTCCTCCTCCTCTTCCTCCTCCTCCTCCTCCTCTTCCTCCTTCTTCTTCTGCACCAATGGTTCTATTTTATAAAATCTTTCAGCAGCTTCTCTGGAGAGAAGACAAAGGAACCTTCTGAACACCTACTAGTCACAGGGTGTCTAGATCATTTGGTCAGGGGAGAAAAGCTGACAGCATTCCACAGCCACCCTGAGTACCACTGGCAGGACACAACAGCTATATTTGTGACATTGGCTTTATATATATATATATATATATATATATATATATATATATATATATATATGATATCACAACTAATACATGAAATTATTAGTTCTATTAAGATCTCTCATTCTCCTGTGTGAGTGTGCGTGTGTGTGTGTGTGTGTGTGTGTGTGTGTGTGTGTGTGTACACTATGCTAGGCACTGGCAATGCCAGAAGGCTCTCCACACCCGATCGTCTGATTACTGCCTTCATGGATGGAGTTATAAATAGGCAATTAAAATGCAGAGTCAGGGAGAACACCATTGCAGGCAGAGTAAACAGCATGAGCAGTGATCTGGAGGTGCAAGGCAAGATGGCTCGTTTAATGAACTGAGAGTAATTGGTTGTGGCTTCAACAGAAGATAAATGGGAGCAGGGAGTTGAGACATGGCTGAGAAGACATCCCTCGGGCCAAGGAGGGCATTTGCTCTCAGTCCCATGAGAGCTTAGATACTTGGTTCTGAGAGAATTGGTTGGTACTAAGCCAGGAGTGACGGCAGAGGGCTCCAATTACCTCAGGGTGCACAGTGGCAAAACGGGACCAGAAACAGAAAAACTTGGTTCAGAGGCTATGGAAACAATTTGGGCAAAGAGCACGTTGTTGAAGTAAGATGTTGTGGAGAAGATACATAAAAGACATTCTAGATGCACTTCACTTTAAGTACCTGGTACTCAGTGCCCAGGACAGATCCTGGCAATGGAAGGTGTTCAGTGAGTATCCATCAGAGGCAAGAAGGAGGCAGTCATTGGACTGGTATGCATAACCCAACACCTGTTTTTTCTTTAGTAGTCACAGTGAGACCACGAAAGTAGTGTTGAACTCTAGTAAGGAAGGTAAAAGCCCTGCTCTGCAGTTGCCCCAAGGAGCACAGTCAGCTTGTAGGAAAATGGTTGCAGATGGGCTGGATGAAAGATCACCAAATCCTAGGATGCTGTGACATGCTCCGAAAGGACTTTGTACATGTGAATGAATAGGATGGGGCTTAAAGGATAGTCCACAGCAGAAGCTATTGAAGGGCAAAGTTCCTTCCCAGCAGCTCATAGATGCCCTACAGGCACAAAGAGATGGCCATACCTCCTCTGAGAGAAGTTATTAGGGCTGATGACAGAGGGCAAGATGCTTGCTGCTTCTCTGTGTTCCAGATCCATGTGAACTCACATATCCCATGCTGTGCCACAGGGCTGACTGCCTCCTTCCCTGGTGCAGGCTTTCAGTGTTACCTCAACAGTAGAATCCCACGGTCACGGGAAAATGGGCTGAGTTTCAACTCAAGACTTGGAGCTGATTGTCTTCAGCTTGTGCGCCAGGATGTTTAGACATTTTCAAAGTTATTTTAACAGATAGCGGGAAATTACCACTGTGGCTCCTATGAAGTAGCTGCTGGGGCAGGGTCTCCACTCAGAGTGCCAGAGTTCTGTGTAACACTGTCTGCTCTCTCAGGTCAGATCATTCTATACCTGGCACCCCTAACTTTTTATTCGGCACCATTGCAGCTTCTTAGAAAGCTAGTTTAAGCTGGTGATGGATTACCAAAGCCCTTCAGAGTGCAGTGCCTGCCTGAAATTCCCATCCTCAAGGTCATCTCACCCTCTGCCTATTTTGGCTCAATCATATATGAATGTGGTTTCCTGTACCCTTCACCCTTTACAGCATCTAGGAACCTGGCTATGAAAACTTATAGCAGGTACAGAGAACAAAGTAGACTCTAAAGATGGACCACTGTTATCCAGAAGGCAGATACGATCTTATCAAGTTCCCCAGTCAGCCCTGCTGTGGCCTGCAGGTGACCTCACAGCTGTATGTTCATAAACTATGGGCTGGAGTCCATTATCCTAGACCACACCTTCAAGGAGATGCCAACTCAGGCCTGGAATAGACTGCCTGGTGGATGTAGAGAGCTTCAAGATTCTTCAAGCTGGCGCTCATATAATTCAAATCCCATGATCGCTTAACCTCCAAGACCCACATCTCTGCTGAAGAAGGGAAGTGAATTCACGTCACTTCTTTAATTTTTGCTGTTATCCTACATATATGTCCTGCATCAGTCCCCACACATAATGAGGGAGCCAAACTTTATGGAGACGTATGAGTGTTAAATCCACATTCCCTACAGCTGTCATTTTCAATGTCTTGACTTCAAAAATCTATCCTCTGATCCCTACATGTTTCCAGATCACTTACCAGTGATCTGGAAAAGCCAGTGGTTCTGAGCAGTGGTTCTCAACCTTCCTATGCTGCAACCCTTTAATACAGTGCCTCATGGTGAAGTGACCCCCAACAATAAAGTTATTTTTGTTCATAACTGTAATTATCCTACTGTTATGAAGCATAATGTAAATATGTGTATTTTCCGATGATCTTAGGAGACACCCCCACCCCCGTAAAATGGTCATTCGACCTTCCCAAAAGGGTCCTGACTCACAGGTTAAGAACCACTGCTCTAGAACATTCAGTGTAGTTCATCCTCTGCCCTAGTCATCCACCTACCACCTTTCCACTCTTCAGACCCTTTCATGGCTATCACCAAAAGTATAGCTCACATGCCTCAAATGGTAGTTTGAATGAAAAATGTCCTCCATGGACTCTCATATTGTCACATACTAAACACCTGGTTCCTTGTTGGTGGTCCAGCTATTTAGAAAGGATATGGAACCTTTAGGAGGTAGGACCCTGCTGTGTCCTCTCTTGTTCATTCACTCTCACTCAACCTTTTTGTTCCCTGCTTTTTTTTTTTTTTTTTTTTTTTTTTTTTTTTTTTTTTTTTTTTTTTTTTTTTTTTTTTGGCTTTTCCAAGACAGGGTTTCTCTGTGTAGCCCTGGCTGTCCTGGAACTCACTTTGTAGACCAGGCTGGCCTCGAACTCAGAAATCCGCCTGCCTCTACCTCCCAAGTGCTGGGATTATAGGTGTGCGCTACCACTGCCCAGCCAGTTCCCTGTTTATTGATGGAGATGTCGTCTCTGAAGTTTCTGCTGCCACACCTTTCTCAGCACTATGGGCTCTCTCCCTCTGGAACCCTGAGCCAAAATAAACTCTTCCATAAGTTGTGCTGGCCATGGTGTCTCATCATAGCAATTAAAAAGTAACTCAACACCTCTGGAGCTTTGTTTCCATGCACACTCCACCTAGAAGCAACCAGGCTGGGTTACAGTTTCTGTTTAAGAACGAACAAAACATGCTTTCTGTTCTCATATAACGCACACAACCTCACAGACATATAACTGCACTGACTTTCTCATGTCCAATTTAGGATTACAGGTAGGTGAACCTTCCTCGTTGTCTACCAGTTTTATCCCATTGTGTTAATCAAAACTTGCTCCCTTCTTGTGAAGGTGTTTTGTTCTATCTCCTCAAGTCCCAGCTCACCTCCTTCCCTTCATACTTATATAATGGCTTCATGTCTTATTATCTTGAAAATGAAAGCAATCAAAATATAACTCCTGTGTACTCACTTACCTCTTCCCATCTTCTAGCTTGTATCTATGCTACTGTACTGACATACCTGTCTACATATAGAACTTTGACACTTCCACTGAGATCCTGTGTCATGGGCTGCATCCCATCTCATCCCATCCACTCATATGGATGCTCTTGAACCTCTCTTTTTTTTTATCAACAGCCTCCCTTCTACCATTTCAATTCCTATTGGAATCCTGTCATATGAAATAGCAACAACTACCTAATGCAAAAGGGACAAGAGGGTGGAGAGGGCCTCTATAGCTTCCAGGTCCCTCTCAAGTGACCATCACACTGCCTCATGGGGCTGTCATCTGTTTTCTCTCCATGGCCTCAACGCCTGTGACACTCTCACTAAAAGTAGCCACATTTCACAGATGTGCTCCCTTGAGCAAATCTGATCTAATGACCCAGCCAGTTTCCAGTCTTTATTAATTCTAATAATGCATGGCACATCTAGACACTGCCACATCACAGCATCCTCTTATAGATCTTCTTTCCACAGCTCCTCCTTATCTAAGACAGGCTTGGCCCACACATTCTTCTCTGTGTCACTCTGAAAGGGGTTCTTTCTGGAGTCCTAACTTTGAGTCCCACTTGTCTGCTATCTCTGCCTCTTATCTAGATAATATTCCTGGCACAGGCTGATATTACCTGACCCTTGACAGGACTTCTGTTTATTGGTTAGCATACATTCTTAGCTAAGCTTCAAGAGCAGAGCCCTCTTTTCCATCCCTGAGACAATCCTCACTGTCATTACCATATTGATAAATGACAGTGCCATTCAGGACTTCTTGGCAAAACCTAATCATTCTTTACCTTGTGTGGATGTATTGTCTCCTCTGCCAATGGTTTTTCTGCTCTCTGCAAGACTTCACACTTACTCCTGCCACAATACTCTACTACACATCACCTGTTATCTGGATTACGGCCATAGCACACTATCCTAATCACCTTTCCCCATCTCTTTGTGGTCTAATCTATGCACAGTCAATTTTTAAAATGTAGCTCAGTTACTTCTTTGATCAAAGTCCTGACTGCCTTATACACTATCACTCTGGCAACAAAATTTCTACAGCCTTCCATAGCTCTGGAATAGAAGATCCCTCCCCCTAACACTAGTGACCTCTGACCCCATAGCCTCTCTGCTCTTCTCAAATAGATCAGTTCCAATCATACCAACCCTTGTGCTGAAGCCAAATACTCCTGCTGATTTCAGTTCCAGGTCACCAGTCCCCCACCCCACTAACCATGAGTCACCATGCCAAGGAGGTTTTCCTGCAGTCTGAGGAAAACAATCTCTGTATTACCCCTGCTGCTGGTCTCTTTTCCTTTCTTTGAAGTGTGTGTGTGTGTGTGTGTGTGTGTGTGTGTGTGTGTGTGTGTGTGTGTGTGTCGAAGCTTCCATTACATACCATGCAGTTCTCTTGTCTAGTTTATGCAGGTTGACCAGAATAGAGTTACCTGCAATTTCAGTTTTGGTTTCAGGTTTTAACTCAATCTTTTCTGACTCTCTGGCTCCTAGAAAAAAAGTCCAGCATACACATGTTATCCATAAAGAAATCACAGACACAAGAGAAATGCACATTAAAAGTATATTGAGATACCATCTCACCAATCAGAATGGCCCTTACTGAGAAGAGAGACAACAAATGCTGGTGACCATGTAGGGAAAGAGAAACTTTCTCCACGTTCCATACTGCTGATGAGAATGGAAACTTCTGCAGATAGCTGGAAACCTGGATAAAGTTTCCTATGAAAATTAAAAAACCAGAGCGACTACATAATCCAGATGCATACCTTGGTATTAACTAAAGGACTCAACACACTACATAAATGCCTGTACATTTGTTGCTGCATAAGTCCCAAGAGCCAAGCTATGGATGGAGCCTCAATGTCTACCATCAGATGAATGGATGCTAGTTGGCCATAACGAGTAGTGAAATTATGCCACTTGAAAGAAATTTAATAGAACTGGAGATTATAGTGTTAGTCAAAATAAACAAGAAAGAAAAATATTCCATAATACTCTACGTTTTCTCTCATGTACAGAATATAGATTATATAAGTTCATATATATACATGTGTATACATAAACATACATATGAAAGGGGACAGAGAAGGGAAGGGGAGGTAGTAAGAGAAATAAGAAGTAAGGTTCTAAGGATGCTAAGAGGCAGAGATAAGGTGAGGTCCAAGGTCCCAGAACATCCCAGAACATCCCAGAACATCCTAGAACATCTTAGAACATCTCAGTGGGATCCTGATCGCTGGTCTTAGATGGTGAGTCCTGACTCTGGCCATGTTGCCTGTGTGCCTGGCAGTATGTGATTATCCTGAACATGTGCTGTCTCCAGACTGATGTAATCCCTTCATCATGCACTTGAAGGAAAAACAGAGGAGAGTATTGAAATAAGATCAGAGCTAGAAAGGGACTGTCCGTGGCTCCCCTTGCTACTATGTCATCTACACAGCCCTGGAACTTGCTGAGACTAGCTGCAGGTATGGAAGGAAGATGGTCTTTATCCAGTACCTGGACTTTGTGAGGAGCAAGAGAAGCTGTGCCAGCAGCATCGGGTCTCCAAGCTAGTGTGAGAGACAACACAATCTCCTATTTGATGCATTCCTTCAACACTGCCCACCAGGCTGGAGAGTGTCTCTCCATTAACATGATGAGCCTTGGGTGGATGGAGAGACAGAGGAATGGACAAGTGGATTGTGACTACTTCTCAAGCACGATTCCACCATCCAAGCCTTCCTTCCCTATCTCTTGCAACCTTTTTCCTCACGTTGTGCCCTGAACTTGGGATGGATGGGCATGCCCTTCCCTATCTGAGCCACTTCCTGCCAAGCAGAGGACCTCTCATGTTCACACTGCAGCTCTTCCTCTTTGTTGTGTTTGGAAACAAGGGGCCTGCACCCCACTGATTGTCAAACTCTCATCCTCTGGGCCCTTTAGTAGCCCTGTAGCTCCTCTTGGCAGTAGCCCTGGGGCCAGGCAGATTCTGAGGAGACAGGGAAAGCTGGGCATTTTATTAGGAATTCAGGTCAGGAACGTCTAATACCTTAGCTTTTAAGAGCTACTTCAAAAGCACCTGTGCCCTGGGCACAACAGATCTCCGTAGTACCCCTCACGGTGATGCCTATATGTATACATACTGCTGATGTACACATGTATACACAATACACAAACATACATATACATATACATTTTCTCCAGACACACAGGCCATACCACAGCAACTGTGCATATAACACACACACACACACACACAGAGGGGAGGGGCTATGTTTTCTCTCTACCTATTGACCCTCCTCTCTTCTGCCCTGTTCCTAATTTACACTTGCTCTGCTACCTTGGTTCAATACCATTTTTAATCTGCCAAGCCAGGGCTGGTCCACATGGGCCAACCTTGGATCCAGAGGCCTTTGGTAGTTTTAATTACACGGTTTCCTCAATCAACCTATGAAGGTATCCAATCCCAGCAAAGTCAGTTTGGAGAACATCAGAGAAAACAGTGGTTGGGATATGAGGGTTCAGGGCAGAGGCTTCCCTGCTAATGGGTCACAGATGCAAGCCCAACCCAGGCTTTGCAAATCCCAAACCTATAAAAGATGGCTACAGGTCAAGGTGTGGCTTCATGGGATAGAGAGCATCTGGTTCTACCCTTCACGCTCTCTGGAATCTCGTCTACAACTTCCACCACAATGTGGCAAGGATGAAATGGGGAATCACATGACAGTGAGTTTATTACAGCACAATTCACAAAGGCAAAGAAATGGAAACAGGCTTGTTATCAGTGGGTACATGAATAATTAACATATATATAAGCACATAAACATATATGTGAGTGCAGCTTTCCATACTCTGACTCCACAAAGGGGCTTCTACTAAGATCTTTTAATATCTGTGTAGGGAAGCTGACTTCCTTCACCCTATCTCTACCAACAACTCATTGTGGACACCCTTGAATCTGCCAGCAGGTGTTCTCCAAGCCCCGTACATACCTGGTTTAGCACATATGCCCTGTCTCACCCTTCCAGCTATAGCTCAGTGGCAGCACTGTAATCTGGATCCTTCCCAAGAGGAAAATTCTGGATTCAGCATCATCCTGTCTGAAACTGGAAGGCAGAGGGTGGCCTCTATCTTCCACCTCCAACAGGATATGGGATGAGATCTGCCCACAGCCAGGGACCAGCAACAAAATGTTCATAGCTGTTGGAAACGAACAATCATATTTTGTGAGCCCGATTATCAAGGAACATGCCAGCTACCTTACCCCTTCCAATCTCCTCGGATACCTAAAAGAGCCATTTCTCCCTGTGAGCTACCTGTCACTTCCTTTATGAACATTACACCGTTCACGAAACAAACATCACATTGTTTGTGGAGTCCCAGTGAGAACTAAGGAAGTGGTGCCCTCACTAGGCAGCTATGTGAGAATCCATCACTTGATGAGCAGATACTCCTGTCTTCGGGTCATGGCTCTGTGATGGCAGAAACACAGGACTTCCAATTCTCTGTGTTCAATGACCTCATCTCTGGGAGCCACAGCTGAAACCCAAGATGTGAGAGCAGTCAAAAGATAACTGAAGCCATGAAGAGGCTCTCAGAGCACTCTAAATCCCCATCAATGTCAAGTCTCCAGCTGGTACCTGAGCATATGGAAGAAGGTCATACACAGGGCTACAGAGCACAATGCACACAATGGTAGGTGACAAGAGGAAAGGGAGAAAACAAGACCTTGAAGAGGCCTGTGCAGAGAGGATGAGTATCTGCATCTTGAGATGAGGGGGGTATTCAGAACAGGGTAATGCTGGGAACACCCCAGATTCACACAGTCGTGCATACCCCCTAAAGATGGCCTTGTCATCTCCCCTTGAGATGACAAGGATGCAAGTAAGCAGACTAAGGCATCATTCACGTGGTGAAAATCCTAAGTGTGTATGGTTGAGGGCACTCCCACATGTGTGGGCCGTAGACTTAATTCAGTGTCTGAACTAAGAAGAGCATAGTATTTTGTTGGCTTCTGTATTAAGTCCTGGACCAGCTACTTGACTGTGGTAGAAAAAAACCTGAAGGCTATTTCAAGGCTCAATTTTCCTGAGCCTCAGTTTCTTCATTTATTAAAAAAAAAAAAAAAAAATCTCAGGAATTATTCCTTTGCCTACTAATTCCTAAGTTTATTTGTGAGGCGATATGATACTATCCATGAATATATTGTGCATAGCACAAACTGCATTGCAGGAGCTTTTTTACATAAAATTGTACCAACAAATGCATACACATACACACACAGGCAATGGATGACAACTGTGTAGTAATAAGTACTGGGGTGTGTGTGTGAAGGAGCTGACTCCACATCTTCTCTCCCTCAACTCCCCCACCGACCACCCCACGCCATGATTCTATTAAATGCATGCATAATTAACCTGGTATTCAACAGCCCGTTTCCTCAGTGAAATACAGGAGCATTATCATGATATATTGTGAGATTCTGCTGATTTGAGGTTGCAAAGTATGCAATTAGCTCGTGTCACTCTACATAGTTACCTGAGAGTAAATGGCACCATTCATTATAGTGTACAATGGAACATGAAAATGATAAAGGAAAACACCCCCAATTCCTTCATTACTGAGTTCAGGGACAATAAGAAGCTAATTGCGAAATTTCATTTATTTTTGCAGAGTTTGTTGAATTAAAAAAAAAAAAAAAAAAGCAAATCTGAGAATTGCGAGTGTGCTTTGAGACCCTGCTTCAGTGCGAGAGTCTCCCATGGATGGGAGTGAATTGTCCGAGGCTGTGTGTCTCCCACATCATAGGGAGACTCAGTGTGATGGAAAGAGACAAAGGCTCAGAGAAATCAGTGAGAGGGATTGCATATGTTGCAGAAGCAAGTTCTCACTATAGGGTGATGTGAGAGCTGGCTCAAGTCTGTGAAACTCCCACTGGATGTCTTCTCTAATGCACCCAAAACAATGAATCATACATGCTCTGAGCCACCCTTTCCCATGTGGTCCTCAAGCTGTCCCCACCTCATAGAGGAAGGAAGTGACCTAGAAGGTCTCCTGGCCATATATGACAAACTCTCTTCCCAAGTTTTATCTCATATTAATTCCATGGACCCCTAGGCTCAGAAACAGCTATGGGTCACATGGAAGCCAGGGCTATGTCAGCACTGCCATTGCTACCTTACAGTCCTGCCACTCCAAGTGCACTGGGGGCTCAGTGGAGGCCTCTCAGATCCTACCTGTAGTCGACACACAGCTTGAACCTTGTAACAGCACAGGGCCAAGGCATTTTTCTAAAGCAGTCTGGGATCGCTGCCTCTTAATTCTTCAACGTTGTGGATTGGGAGACATAGATTAAAGTATGCTGCAAAAATCAGACATCTGGGAAAATCTTAGACCTTACCACTAAACACCAACTTTAAATATGGATTTTTTTGAAAGTTATTTAAATAATGTTGAGCAAAGCCAAGCTCCCTAGGTGCCCTGTTTATCTGTTTATTAGTGTAAAAAGAATGCTTAACATTAGATCAGTCCTTTTAAAATTTTTCAAAGATTTTAAAAATTAACTTTTAGCTATATCAGACCCCAAGCCACCTCAACAAAGCTCTGAGTTTTTAAGTCACAGACTAGATATAAGTTGGTTAATATTCTGGCAATGATTGTGGCCCAGATTCAACCCCTCTGAACTATCAACATCAGAAGTTAATAAAGGTGAGAATCAGAGTGCCATTTGCTGTTTATGGGAATATGCGTGATGCACCCACAATGGAAAACAATACACGGATTCCTTAGACAGTGTGTGGCAGAACCTCTAGCTCTTAAAGGTAGGTGGTGCTTTGAGCTTAAACAAAACAGATTGGATTGGAAGTCTGTGGCTGGCTGATAGTAATGATAAGTTAGACAGTGGTTAATGCTGGCACCTGGGCTGGACACTCTTCAGCACTTACTTATATGTATGTATCCTTCAAAGCTGGGCACTGTCAAGGGTGGGTCAGTTAATTCTCACTGACTGCTATTGAAAACACTTTGGTAAGCAGATTGACTTTAAAGGGCTCTAGGAGATCTGAACATGACTTGATTACAGATGACTGGCTCTCATTTCACAAGAAGCCTAGTAAAAGTCATGGACTTTTCTCCAGTCTCCCCAAATCAGCTTGTATATAACTAGTTAATTCCTTTATATCTTTGAATGTGGTTCTTATCTGTAAAAAACGAGGGCTTGGTCTAGAAAGTTCTATTCACATGAACATCCATTATTGATGAGGCTAAAGAAGGATATGTCCAATTACAGGTGGTAGAGTCCTGCCCGCTGAGTGAAGAATATGAGACAGGCTTCTCCCACACAGTCTCCCTGGTCCATGGCCTTTGGTGCACTCAAGAAGAACATCTGAAGGACTTATCAAGCCCCCCAAAAGACCAGGTTAGACCTTTCTGACAAGGACACGGACTCTCAAGGGGCAGGGAGACTAACTGTGACAATTAGCTGCGATGTCCCCCAGTAACTGTGAATCTACAGAGCACTCTTCACTTCACCATGAATATTTAACAAGGGAAGATGTCATCAGGACAAGCCCCCACAGCAATGAAGTTAATATTAATGAAGCAAAAATTGAGTGTCCTTTGAACTCTTGGCAGGGACAGTGAGCCACTGACAGTGGAACTCAAGGAGTCTCCGAACTGACCCTCAGCTGTAAAATACTCTGCAGGAGCCTCAGGAAAAGCCATTAAATATTCATCATGGTTCTTCCCCTGGCCCAGAATCCAGAGCTCAGGTGTTCCCCATGACATGTTTCCGAGATGATCTGCTAAAAGGCTGACAGGTTAGGATAAGGGTCAGGAGTGGTTCTGGAAAATAGCAGGGTGCCCATAAGGCTGACACTGTCCCATGGTCCCACATCCAGTTAGGAGCAGATGGAGCTGGAGGCTGCTGCAGGGAGGGTTCTGATGTGAGGCAAACACTGCTTCCCACAGCTCTGCCTTTTCTAGTGTAGAAGATAATGAGATAGAAAAATATATAATGGGTTGGAATTTTTCTCAACAACAACAAAAAAAAAGCATGAAAGGCAGATTAAAAATAAGTGTGATAAAATTTAGATAGGGTGTTGATGGAAGTCTCGCAGAGATGGTAAAACTAAGCAAGAGACCTAAAGGAAATGATAAAGAGGATATAGGGGGCTGGTGGAGGGTCACCTGGTAGAGGGGGAGGATGCGGGGTCATCTGGGTTGGACAAAAGTGCTCATGGAGGGTCATCTAAGGAAGAGGGGAAGGCTGGTGGAAAGTTTGCTTAAAGAGGAGAGAGTGAATGGCTGAGAGTCACCTGTGGGAGGAGGGAGTGGCTATGGAGGGTAACCTGAGTGGAGAAGAGAAGATGATTGAGAAGAAGGAGGAGAAGAAGGAGGGAACCGACTGAGGATCACCTAGTGGTGGAAGGATGGGTATGAAAGAGGATGACCTGAGGGAGGGGAGAGACTGGGGAAAAGTCACCTAGGGAGGAGGGAGGGCCTAGTGGGAGGTTACCTGGAGGAACTAGGGGGAAAGGGACAGACATATAACTGAAGCAGAGAAAAGCATGTGTGAATATTCTAAATCAGAAGCCTGTCTGGTTAAGAGAGAGTGGAAAGGGGAGCACAAGAGATCGAGAGAGTGAGAGAGAGAATGAGAATGAGAGCGAGAGAGCGAGAGAGCGAGAGAGAGAGAGAGAGAGAGAGAGAGAGAGAGAGAGAGAGACTTGTAAAGTGAGCTTGGGGGAGTGATATGCAAAGGAGGAAGAGAGATGATGAAGGCCACATCTCAAAGAACCATCTTGCTGTAGATACCTTTCCTCTAAGCACACAAGATTTCCTTATCAATATCCTTATAGGAGTGGCCAAGTCTTATTCCTGCTTTGTAGGAACACGTTGATTCCATATTAGGAAGTGGCTGAGGTCCAAGGCAGCACTGAAAGGATGGCCATGAGGCCATCTATCTTCTCAGTGTAGAGATCCTGGCTTGAAGATGCAGCGCAGTGAATGATGTAGGTTGCAGTCTGCAGGTATGATCCACGAGATTTGGTGCTGAGTGGTGCTTTAAGAGAAAAGAAGTGAGTAAGACACTCAGGCATTTGGCTGAGTGACTTAAAGAAAGCCATCGCCATTGCCTGGGACTTTAGGAAGAGGAATGTAAGGGGGAAACAAGGTATGAACAAGGAAGACCTAGGGTTTGGTTTGGGCATGGGGTATTTGGGACTCCAAGTAGAGCATCAACTGAATAACTTGATGAATGGATCTGAAGTTCACAGAAGGGCTAGCTTGGAGTTATCTGACAGGACTCATTAATGTATGGACTATATCTATAACCATCTAGGTCTGGATGGGATCAATAAAGTACGGTAGAGTAGAATTCAGATGTTCAAAGACTCAGCCCCATTTTAAGATTTTGGAAAGATGGGGAAGGACTTACAATAGAGAAGGAGCCACCATGAAGGTAGGAGGAAAAACAGGCTGGGAGGGCATGTGCCAAGGGGCAGGTAACAGAAGAGCTTCAAGGAGGAAAGAGAAATCTACTGTTGCTATGGTTAATGTTAGGCCAAGAGAGGTGGAGACAGGACTACTATTGAGTTCAATATGGTAGAGGTCATGGGTGACATTAACAAGAGCAAGTTTTTGGAGATTGTATTCAGGAGAGTGTGGAAGAGAAGTGGGCATTGAAGAATAAAGGCTACTCTCTCAAGAGCCACTGTTCCAAAGCAAACCAGATAATGGGGATGACAGCAGCTTTAGGATAAAGAGATGCTAAGGGAAGTTCTTTGAGGGATTTTTTTTAAAAATTAAATCTCATTTTCTGCCATTGAAAATGAGACAGCAAGAGCTGAAAATTTTATGATGCAGGTGATAGAGCAGAGATAGGCCCTTCAGGAGAGCAATGTGAGCTCAAGAACAATGGAGGGTGATGCTTAGCTGGAAAGCACCTCTTCAGAAGGAGACCTGAGTGACTGGGGGATGAGGAGTAGGGGGATGGGGGGGGTTGGAGGGATAGCTATTTGAATGGATGATGGAGAGCTGGATGGATGGATACATGGATGAATAAGTGGGTAGATGATAAATGAATGAAGAATGAATAAATAGGTGTGGACAAATGGATCTGTGAACATGTCACCAGATAGAGATGTACATATACATTATATACATATGTAGGCATATATATTTATATTAATGTATTACATACTTATGTACTGTCTGTGGCACCCAAGGCCATTGCTGACAGTTGTATAAACTCTCTGTCAGAGCACCCTTAATTGTCAAGGACCAAAGCCCCATGGCAGTTGATAAAACGTAGCTATTGAGTTCTTCATCAGCTTACCGAGATGAAGAAGTCACTCACTGCTTTGTTGTGCTTCTGAGCCCTTCCCTTCAGCCATGGCAGATGCTCCAGGCCTGTCTCTCTTCCCTGATTTTGCTATGAGTAGTCATTTCTCTAAAGTTCTCCTCTTTTGAGGCTAAATCCCCCTAGGAATTTCTAAGGGACCAAGATTGGAAATATATAAAAGGATGACAGAGTTGAAGGAGGAAGCCCTCCTCCATCAGCTGGATGAGTCTCCTCAGGAAATAGCTCAGCTGAATTCTTCCCAGACTGGCCTACCTGTCAGTAGGTCTTCTTGGCCCCATTTCACAGAGATGGCTAAGGCAGGAGGTCTTCATCTGAAATAAGACTCCAGGAATAGAACCTATTGGCAAAACACAGAGTTTGCATATCTTCTCTGATACATAGCAGTGATCTCTTGGAAAAATCAATGAGTAGATAAACTACCTTGAAATAACCTAAGGTGGTGGTGGTGGTGGTGGTTGTTGTTTTGTTTTGTTTTGTTCTGTTCTTAAACAGTTCTTATTTCAAGTGGTGACTGCCTCAGTATGCTCGAGCCTGCTGGAAGCCTTAGCCCATCAACAAACTCCTGAGCCACAGCCTTTAAAAATAGGGTAGGTGTGCCTCTTCCAAGGGATCATGAAGAATGAACTAGAATGTACCCAGGTACCTAAGGAGGTCTCAGCATGATATCAATACTCAGCAAACAGCAATTGTTTCTGTTATGACACACATGCATGTACACACACACACACACACACACGTACACACACACTCATGCACACGTGCATGTATTAACTCAGCCCCATTGTAAGTCCTCAGCGTGGAGAACAGGCCCTTTCCAGAGATCCCGAGGCATGCAGGAATATCCCTGGAATTTCAACCCGCACTGGATTTACCAATGGAGCCAGCAGATCTCAGGAGGGCAATACCACTAGAAACTAGTAAGATTTTATTGCCCACACATGAAAGATAGAGCAATAAGCAAACCAGCTTCTACAGTGGCCACTGGACCTGGGTTTAGGGTGACCAGGCTAATACAGAAAGAAGAAACCTACAGCCAGTGTGGCCCTGCCCTCCCCCTTCTCTGTCTTCCTTCCTGTCTCTCCCATCCCTCTCCCTCACGCTACCATTCCCTCTGCTAAAATTAAAGCAGTTAGTATGCGGACAGTGTGGCAGACAGTGTGTGGACTTGACACCTGTCCTGAGGCTGTTTATACCTGCATACTCAGAATGAGAATTTCTATCTTTGCTTTCCTGGATCCCCATACCACAGACTCAGCCACCTGCTCTGCCTCGCCCCATCATCTCCAACACCAGCATTTACCAGAAAATGAATGAAAATTGACCATTAACAACCCAAAGCCCATTTTGCCAAAGGTGGGACCATTCTGCATAGCATTCTGCTTCAGGAGTATCAACCAAAGACAGTGGCCAAGGACAGTTATCTAATGCCATGCCCAAGCAAGTGTGACCAAAGCTTGCTGAACACATCTTACCCTGTCTCATGCTTGGGCTGTGTTCTGGAAAGCAGAGAGAAGCCAGAGGCAGCAGCAAGAAGGAAAGTCCCAGAAGTGGGCAACCTGAAGTCTGGGAGGAAAATTGAGAAATATTACTAAATCCAGAAGGTGCTTGTCAAGTACCACACTGGCACACTGTGAGCTCTCAGAGTTAAGGCAGAGAGGCACCATGTGATCATCAGGTTGGTGTTGAGGATTCAGCCCACAGACTCTGGTAGAGTCATGGTCTCCAATGGCCAGATACCAAAAAATATACCAAATCCAGAGGGAACCTATGGTGACCTGTGGATACTGATGGAGACGTGCAACAGAAGAACAGTGCTGGTGGTAGATGGTAACTGTTGGTAACTGTTACATCTAACTCTGCACTCTGTTCTCCATCTCCCTATAAATTTAAAACACCCCTGAGAAATGAATCAGTTGACTTAAAAGAAAACTGCTTTAAGCAGGATCTAACCTTCATTGATAAATTAAAGGACTCTTCAAGACAGGTCCTGCCCTGGCGGAAGACCACAATCAAGGAAGGACACACTGCTGTGTGGTGGGAAGAGGCAGTTTTCAGTCACTCAGCTGGCCTCCTCCTCCATGCTCAGCGGGACTGACTGGGTCAGCACCTTTCCCATGTGATGCTGGTCCTCAGATTCAAATATTAACTATGTCCCCAGCAAAGCCAAAACTCTCCTTATTTTCCTTGAGTTTTGTATTTACTGAGAGGAGGCTGGCTCTGAGAATATGGCAAAAAGTAGTAAATAAAGGTCAGAGCCCCAGGCCCCAAAGTTCCTGTTTGGTCTCCCCAGTACTGGTTCTACCTTATATACCACAAAATAAGGTGGGGTCCTCTGTGTGCCACCCTCATCCTCAATAGCAATGGGTATATAACAATGGGCTCTCTAGTCTCCATTTTAAAGGTAACAGCACCTGATTCCCCCTCCACTGTGGTTTCTGGACTCCAATGCTCAAGTTGGTTTTTGACCCTCACACTCAACCCCAGAGTCATAGTGTAGCCTCTGGTCACCTCTCTGCCCCTCTGCCTGGCTTTCCTGCCTCTGCTCTCTCACCATGCCCTTTGCTGTAGAGTTCTGGTTCAGCAAATACCTCTGCACTGTATAATTAATATTCCCTGCAACACAGCAGCCTGCAGCCCCTTGCAGACCTCCAGACTTGGATCTGTTCCTTTTCTCATCCATCCTGGTTGCAATCACAGGATGCCTTAACTGTGACAACACCCAAGCCAGGTGCTCCAAGTGATAGAGATGGATGACATTTGCCAGCCTCAGGGCAGAGGCCTTGGCAGGCCCTGGAATGCCCAGCAGCCTGAGACAGTGCTGGCCAGCCCGTGGCTAGCACAGTAGGTCATCCCTGTGATGGCCAATGCTGCATTATCAGCCAATAGGGGCATGCTGATACCCGGTCCCTGATCAGTACCCCTTAGGCTGGCTCAGTGGATTCCTTCAGTTATCTATCACTGCCTGATAAATGACCCCATGCCTTGAAGGCTTAAAAAAGCAATCATTTACTCTATCACAGGACTTATAAGAATTTAGTTATCTCCAGATCATAGTATTGCAACCTCCAAGAGGCCATCCCAGCAGGGAGCAATTCTTTGATTAGACTGTGAACTCCCATGTTCAAGATTCTAGGAGGACCAGGAAGAAGTTCAAATTCATCTGAACTAGGGTCAAAGGTCCCATGGCTGGAACACAACTGCAATTGCAGCTCCGAGTTGAGGATGGAAGGGATGACTGTGGGTGGCTACCAGTAGCTGGCTAAAAGGGCCAGTCACAAAACAGTCCTGAGATCAACAAAGAGCAAGAACTCTGGGATTCCCAACAAGATAGGAGAGCAGGAGTTGGGGGGTGGGACTGCTAATATATGGTGATCCTTTACCCCTCTAGGCCTGGCAGAGACACCTCTATCTGTTCTGGAGCCATACTGAGGAAAAGCTACAATGTATCGTTTCCTGAGTGGACTGGAGCATCCCACTTTAGAACTGCCTAGTTATGCCAGAGTCATGGACACAAAGCTGAGTAGACCCCAGGCCCCAGGAGAGCTGGGAATTAGGATGGGACCTGTGCACTAAAAATGTGCCACAAACCAGTAGAAAGATCCAGGGCTCACTTGTAGTTCTTCAGATCGCACAGGAATCAGAGAGAATGTACTCCCAAAAGTTGTCCTCTGATCTCCACAGGTATGCTGTGGCATGCACATGTGTTGAATATGTGCATGCATAGACACATACATACACACATCCATGCACGTACTCACACACACCCACACAAATAATGAATATTTTTTTAATTTTAAATTACATACGTATGGGAAATAATAGAGCATCAGTGCCCTTCGCCCTGTATAAGCATAAATATAAGATGAAAGCACTATGGTGATGTTGGTTTGGTAAGCCTGTTCTTCAATGAGTGAGGAGAAGGGGGGAGGACGAGGAAGAGGAAGGGATAAAGGGAGAAATGGAAGGAGGGAGGAGAGGGGAGAAAATGGGGAGGAGGAAGCAGAGCCAAAACGGAGGGAGAGGGAGGAGGAAAGAAGTGGCAGAATGCAAGGGAGGAAGGGAAAGAGAGGGGAGGGGTGAAGACAAGGCCTCCTGCTAAAATATTTCCTGTTGAAATCATGTGACTTCTATTTCAAAACCCGAGGCATGAACCATAAGGGCCTCATCTTCCACCTGAGTACCTAGGATCTTCTTAAAGAGACCCAGAGACTGTAAGAATCAGACCATCTATGTGGTGTGCACCCCTACTTTAAGAAACCCAGCTTCAGTAAAAACAAGGGGAATACCCCACACAATGCCAGCTAACCATGGAGAAACCATGAACCCCCGGAGGAAGGCAGCTTACACTCTGCCAGAGTGGTGGCCCCTTACCCAGCCACCCAATACTGCTGGCGTGGAAGGCAGTTCACCTCCTCATCTTTGCAATATACTGTGGATTTTAAATGTATCTCCTAGCAAAGGCCTGTAAAACTCATTGCCTCATTGTTGGACAACTTGATGCCAGATGGAAGCAGAGGGCAAGCTTAGACCAAGTCTCTCATTGCTGTGGCGTAGACCACGGGCCACTGAAGATCCTCTCAAATCCTTAGAGTTGGATAGGGGCACAGACGCTATCAGGGTGATCAGAACCATCCCCACGCTGACCTTGGATGTAGCTAAGCCCACCCTTGTCTTCCATGGCAGAGCCTGAGAGAAGTCTCCAGGAAAAGCAAACCAGCCCTTGCCCCGCTGCTACCACTCTTATTGTGCTCTAGCTGGTGCTCCCACCCTGCCTCCACCTACCCAGGTCCTCCTCCCTCTTGGAAGGTGGGGCTTCAAACCCCAGCTCCAGAGCACCCAAAACCTGTTTCTCTAGAGAGGAAGAAGTGGCAAGATCCTCTTGTAAAATAGGTGTCATGGAATGTATATCTCAACCATGAGGCCTCACGCTTCCTCAGCATCGGAGGACATTTTGTCACGTTCCCAGACAGAATCCTGTGAGTTTCTACAGTTCTCTGGGACCTCTCTTAGGATTTGGCTCTGAAATGTTTGTCCTCTAAGAGCTCCCCTGCTACAGGCTAGGTTCCCAGTTCTACAGGGGGCACGGGTAGGGCTTTGGGGAAGTGACTGAATCCTGAGCGCTCTGAGCTCAACAATGGGATAAGAAGTTGGACTTAGGGCATTCGAGAGCTTCGTTGTAAAAGCAAGCTCTCTCCTGCTCCCTGGTCTGCATGAGGCAAGAATGTGGAGCAGAAACTACAGAGGAACACTGCTTACTAGCTTGCTCCTAGGCTCACCTGTCTAGGGGTGACACCTGCGGTAAGCTGGGTGTTCTGCATCAATCAACAATCAAGAAAATGCCCCACGGACACACTCATGGGCCAATCTGGTAGAGGCAATAGTTAATCAATAGCCCCTCTTCCTAAGCATGCCAAGTTGACATTCATGGTTAGTATAAATGGCTGCTTATACAGGCTGCCCATTTTTGTCTCTGTGGGCCAAATGGGAATAAAGTAGGATGGGCGCATGTGTGAGCCAAAAAAGAATGTGTGAATCCCTATTGCTGCTGATGCTTTTGTGACACTGAGTACATTGCTGAGCCTCAGTATTACTATCTCTAAAGTGGGGATAATGGTGCTTCCCACATGAGGCTTGTTATGAATACTCTCACATGATGACCATCAGAGTGAGGCATTTGATGGATGTGGCATTTGTTGATTTTTGTAGCCGGCAAGCCATACTGGCTCATGGCACTGCAGTTGGGATCTATCACCTTCTTGCAGACACACTGCTGTTCCCTGCTGCCTGGCTTCATCTCCAAGACACATGGCACAACTAGCACATGTGACCCAGTGCTCACAGTGAGAGATAGATGAGGAATAGAGGCCTCTTGGTCTCCCTCTGCCAATCCCTTGGAAGGCTTCTCACCAACCCATCAATGGCACACATACACCCCCAAAGTGACAAGACCAAAACCACCATACACTGGCACCATTTAGGCTTAGTGAAATCCGCTCAGACTTGTGTACTAGCATGGGTTGCCTACCTGAGAGCAGATGCCAGTGCTGAATCAAATGTTAGACAGGAGTCCACAATAAGGCCAGATACAGGGGATACAGCAAGTATATGGGGTGGCACCAGGTGAGAGCAGGGATGACTCAACACTAATGGGAAAAAAGAAGGCACAGAGAGGGCACAGCCCTGGCCAGGCAGAGAGGGCAAAGCCTTGGTCAGACAGCATCAGAGAACTAAGGAGACAGCTTGATCTCTAGGCATCCTCCTGTGATCTGTTAGACCTGGCCTGTGCCAGATCACAAAGAGGCACCCTAGGGCCGCTCAAGTGTGGGGCTGGATGCAGACAGGAAACCTGAACTCACTGTCCTCTCCTGCCCAGTCAAAGATATGCAAGCAGTGGCAGAGGCTATTCACATCTGCATCCCAAGTGCTGTGGTCAACCTGTAACCACAGCAAATAGAAGCTGGAGAAATGCGGGAGATTGACGCCACCATTTTCTAAATTAGCATACAGAGAGATAAACATGCTCTGTCTTTTCTCCACAGTGAGAAAAGTATGTCGAAGCCGTGACTAATCACCTCTGACGATGGAGAAGCTTATCCTGGATGGCAACATTTGCCAAGTGTCTATGCAAAAAGCATTCCCATCAGTCATGATAACATTGTACCACTTGAGCTTTGAATCCGACCTATGATGTTGTACTACTCCAATATCAAACATCACATCAACTGGAATGATTCTGAACATGTGGCTCAAAATCATTTGTGTACCACGTCAATGGGCTTATTGGCTACAAAGTAAAATCTACCCAGTTTCATTACATGGAATATAATCGATCAATTAAACAAGAACAACAACAACAAAATACTAACATTTCATTTTCTATAACTAACTCCACTGCTCGAATTCCCTAGGCAAAAGACCTTTTTTTATCTCCCCACTGTGAAACCTATCATTCTCAGATGCATCACTGGTAGCCACTTAGCATGGGCTGTACCATGTGATATCATACTTCCTTCACTGGTGCTATATGGTTCTCCATGGTGGTGCTGATCCCTAAGAAAATGGGCTTTATTCAGTACCAGCTCTGCAGGTCACCTGGAAGGAGGAACCATGATGAAGTCCTCCAGAGAGGAGGCAGGGACAACTATTGCTGGTGAGATGCAGGGGAGCCATAATTTAGGGTCTGTGGACTTCAGAAAGTCCTGTTCTGTCTTGTTATGGTATGTGAGATGGAGCTCTCAGAAGATAACTAGCTGAAGAAGAGAAATTTATTCAGTTCCCTGGGGCCTTCTGGAGACAGAGCAGGATGGCCCCCAGGACATAGAGGAAAGAATGGGCAAACCCACCAGAGTGACCAGCAGGGCCAAGGGCCCCATGCAGCTGGGAAGGCAGCACCCCTAGAAGTGGCAGATGGGACTGAAATATGCTTCTTCCAGTTAGATCCTGTCTTGAGTTCTAAATCCTTCAAGCTTGGACTAAGGATCCTCTGTCATGGTCCTCACTGAGAGCTCTAATGGGGTCCCTGTCCTCTATAGTGTCATTCCAGGTTCCATTAGGAAGTAATGGCCTCACTTGAAAGCTATCCCTACTACTGAGAAACTCTACATTCTGTTCCCCAGCACCTTGTGTCTAGCAGGTCTAGCTTGGCCAGCAGCTGTGTTGGGGTATTCTGTCACAGGCCCTGAAAGACAAACAAGAAGGCCCTTCTGTAAGGCCCTTCTCTGGAGTGTATCCTTTATGTGGCTGGAAAGAAGGCATTCTCCATTGGCTGACCCCAGGCCTGTTTCCCACAAGACATGGCTCCATGAGGATGCTCCCAATGACTCCCGCTTCCCTTCATCCCATTGCCAGCATGGTACTTGACATAAAGTAGATGGGGTGTTGGGTTGAGATGGGAGTTGGGGGAGGTATAGCCACCAGACACATGTGATCCAGCTACTGGTGAGCTGCATGCCACACAGGAAGTCACGTAAGAGAGGGGTTTTGTGGCTCTGACTGGAGAAGCATCCACTGGCTATCCATGCTGGATTGATTGATGGAGGCAGCTGTGGGAAGCCAGCTCTGCCCACAGGCAGAAGACAAGACCAGGCTTCACGGGCTATGTTTGGGGTATGGGTGTTTGTGGTGGTGAGTGGATGGACCCACAGGCAGAAGAGTATCCTGAGTAGAGATGCCCACAGGCTCAGCTAGTGCTACAAGGCTAAAGGGACCTGAGTTCCTGGGTTCCAGTGAGAGTTGGAAGCAGAAGCGAAGGTGAGCTCAGGGGCTCTTGGCTCTTCTGAGAGCCCTAGGAACAATAGGGACTCTCTAGACTTCAGTCTGTCTCTGTGGGGCTCTCCCCCATCTCAGTAGCACAGTGTTCCACTAGCTAGTGGTGTGGAGTCTGCTTTGAGCTGAACCCAGCAACAGTGGAATGCTGCATGAGCTCTGCTCTTGGACACAGGTCAACCTATTCATCCAGGAAAACAACCCTAAAGACTACAAAGGCAGACCTCGATACTGTCTGAACCTCACACATTACCTCATGGATTCCAGCAAGTTGCTGCCAGGGTAGCAGCCTTAAATGGATACCCATGGCCTCTTTTGATCTCAACTCCTGGGGAAGACACACAGACTGTGTGCCCACACCACCTCTGTCCACATGCTATGATGGGAAGAAACTTCGAGAGAGGTGAGGCTGCAATCCTCTTATCTATGGGGGAAGGTCCTCCCAACAGGAGAAGCTGCAATCCATGCCATAAGACCTCTGCTGTGCCTCTTTTCTCAGTGAGAATGCCAGTACTGGGTGAGATGATACATTGATCCATTTCTCATTGTGGCGCAGCCATCCATCAGCTCCTCTTTCCTGTTCACAGGGGGCATCTGGATGCCAGGCACACACTGTTCCCCTTGAAAGCCAAGAACAGTGGGTGGCTGGTTCGGGCCAACTCTGTATATGAACAAACCTCCTCCCTGCTGGGCTGGACCCACACCCGTATGCTCTGCCTCCTGAGAATTCTCCATCCTGGGGAAGGCTTCTGGCCTCTGCCTTCCCTCCTGAGTCAAGCCTAGGCTGTGGTCTTTGTTTCACACAAAATGGGCAAAGTCCTATGAGAAGATACCAGGTACTTGGCGGGGGTTCCAGTAGATATTTTTATACTTCTGTTCCAAGAATTCTTCCTTTAAATAAAAATGACCGGTGTTACAGGGCTAACTCAGTGCTCAGGTAGAATACTAGCCTAATACGCTCTTGACTTGACTCCCATTCCAGCACTACAAAAACTGATAGGCACAGAGATCAAACTATCAAGAGTTTGTGGTACCTGCACAGTCCCAGGTTGGCACTTTGGAGACATTTTGACCACAAAATCAGGCAATGATAAGAAATAAAAGCAGAGATGCTCAGGGAGAAGCTGAGAATACAGCCCTGAGCTGGGCAGCCTAATTCTGCAAGATTAGGGTGCTCTTCTGGGTAGTGTTTGTCAATTTGACACAAGTTGGAATTATCTGGGAAGAAGAAACACCGTTTAAGGATTTGCCTCCATCTGATTGGCTTATGGGTGTGCTTGTAGTCTATTTTCTTGATTAATGATTCCTCTGAAAGGGCGCAGTCCACTATTGGAGTGCTACCCCTGGGCAGGTGGTTTGGGGTAGGAAAGCCAACTAAGTGAGCCATGAGGACCAAAACAGTAAGCAGTAGTAACACACTCATCCATGGTCTCTGCCTTTGTTCTTGCTTTCCAGTTCCTGCCTTGAGTTCTTGCCCTAACTTTCCTTCATGATGACTGTAAGTTTTAAGCTGAAATAAATCTTTCCCTCCTTGGTCATGGCGTTTACCACAGCAATAGAAAGCAAACTAGGCCAGGTGGTGATGCCAACTCCATTGCCTCATGGATGTTTATGGGGCTCTGAGGCCTTAGGACCCACAGTCACCTCTGCAGAGGGTCAGTCCATTGTACAGCAAGTGGTCCCATGAAAGAACCTTTGGGAGCAAACTAGAGCTGCCTCCTGAGAAGCCAGGCTTATTTCTAATAGGATAAGTGGGGAACTCCAATCCCTAGAGACATCCTTGTCCACCCAGGCTTCTGTGGCCACTTGGTCCAGCATCCAATATAGTCCCATCTCACCCCCTCCACCAGCTGGGGGGCACAAGGATGTTTCATCTGTCCATCATGAAGAGGACCCAGGAATCCCTCCAGCAGCTCATCCAGTCCATTCATGATGGTGCCCCACATTACACATAGGGAAGCTGAGGCCCCAGGTAGCCAAAGCTGCCTTCATCAGAACCTTGACAGTCACAGTACAGACATATAGGGTCTCCTGTATCCCACCCCAGGGATCTGTCTCTCACAAGAATCTATGATTATCTAACAACAAAAATCGAAAGTCCTAGGGGAATACATGTGTCCATCTTTACTCCTAAATCCTGAGCCCAAGGCAGCACTGCAAGCTATTCACACTGGATTGAGGGGCCCAGGGGACTGTGGATAGAATGAAGGATCCCCAACGTGTGCTGGCAAAGGGACAAGTCTAACAAAACCCAGGAGCGAGAGAACCCTGTGCTTCTTCTAGACTGTTCCCATACATATACAGAGTTACCTCCAGAGGGGACACAGGTAGGCAGACAGCTCTACCCAGAAACAGGGTGAAGGCTTTGAAATGGGACATGATACACAGACCCCATCACCTGGGCTCACTCCCCTCACCCTAAGAAGAGTAAGTGTCTGAACACCTGTGCCAGTGAGAGACCAGGGACCTGGGAGGACAGAGAGATGGAGACATCTCCAGGCTCCCACAGCATGTCACCACATCAGCATGACAGACAAGACAAGCATGGCCTCACTTCAGAGATTTCACTTGTTAGCACAGCGTGCCTGGAGGCTGGAGACCCTCCTGTCTGGAGGTGCTCAAAGAGCAGGGAGTGTCTATGCCTTCCTGTGATTGCCAGAGTCTCACTTGTGTCTGACCCCAGCCAGACAAAAACAAGGAGCAGGGTCTGGGCCTGTGCTGGAAAAAATCTCACATGAAAGAGCTCAAAGTGATCTATGGGGCTCATATCCTCTCTAAAAATAAGGACAGACAGAGGGGCGGGCTGAGGAAGAAGCTGGGAGGGAGGGGAAAGGAAAGGATGAAGGAGAAATGTGAGGAAGGAGGGAGTGGATGAGAGGGGAGAGAAAAAAAGGTGGAACAGGAAGGAATGGGGAAGGGGTGAGGAAGGAAGAAGGAAAGATTAAAAGAGGGGGAGAAGAAATAAAGGTAGGAAAGGAGGAGCCCTGTCCTAGTCTGTCACTGAGGACATTTTGAGCATTAAATTCTAGCAAGAAGCCTTCCCACGAGCTTTGAAGGTTAGCTGTAGTGAGCCAGTGAGGGTCTTCTCCAGGCTTGTTTTCCAGGCCTCTAGTATGTTGTGTATTGACATCTGCTTCTCTCCTAGTCCTCAGATATATTATGGGTTGATGCCTGCTCATCCTTCTGGTCTTTCAAGAGATTCTGTGTGTCTGCACAGAATGATGTGGGGAATAGAAACAAAGGGAAGGGAGAGAAACCATGGTGGTATTGTTACTCTTATGTTCCACAAAGTCCCTTCCCACTGACACCCAGGATATCACCATTTGTCTCTGGTACCTTTATGAGAATGAAGAGTCAGATCTCCAAGATGGTGGACGTGGGGCCATTACACAGTAGCTCCTCCAACTCTGAAAGGCAGACCTCTGCTACCAGTGTGCTGAAAGTCCACAGACTCAGACTCAGGATATCATCACCATGAGCTGGCTCACCTGACAGAAATGCTGATTGGCAGGCAAACATGAAGCTCCCAGGTAACCCAAAGCAGTCTTGTAGACCATCGCCACCTGGCCTCCTCTGGGAAGGCTCTCTGCCCCAGTCCATGATCAGTGGGAGTTTATAGGATGGATGAATGAATGAGGGGGAGAATGTGGTGTCAGTGAAAATTCCCAGTCTCCAGGACCATTTGCATTTTAATATTTTGAGCCTCTTAGATTCACCAAATAGGAAGTAGCTTTAAGGACAAGAGAGAAGGCTGCCTCTGAGGTAGCCTTGCATCCATTAAACAGCCACCTGGTCAAGGCAAAACCAAACTTTAATTGCACACCACATCCTTAGGAGATCTCAGTGGGTTGCCCCATAGACTCCTGACCTAGAGGCCTTTGATGTCTTGGATTGGAGGCAGCCTGGACAATGTCTACCTATGTAAGAGCACCTGCAGTCAAGGTTGAGCCACTGATCCAGGTGACCCACCCAGAGATCTCTAACCCTATGATGCTAGGTCTGTGGCTTTTGGTCCCCCAGGACCTCTTCCCTCAGGGCTCCTCCCCCTTGGGTCTTCCTCATCCTTTCTCTTCCAGTTTCTCTCCCCTTTAATACTCCCCCAAGCTTGATAACCCTTCTCCCCATTAAGTCTCTCCTCCCCCTTCTAAGCTCCAATCCCTGCTCACGTTACCTTCCCTTTGAGGATCTCCCTCCGCACCCTCCCCTGTCTTTGTACCTCCCCTTCATTACCTCCCTGACCCCCACCTTTTCCCCCCCTATATTTCCTCCCACCTTCCCTGTCTCCTTCTAAAGTCCTTCCCAGTTTGATACGACGTTGTGTCCCATTGGGTGTCCTCACAGCCATAGGTAGGAAGTAGAAACAGTAGTCAATGTGCTAGGTCAAGAAGGGAAGTAGGGACAAACAAGGGATAGTATGACCAGGAAACAAGGGAGGAGAAAGCCCTCCTCCTCCTCTAGCCTGGCTTCTCCCATCAATACAGCTTTCTTCATCAGCTCCAAGAGGATGAATCCTGTCTTCCAAGATTGGCTTCCAGCCACATCCGTAGCTGGGAAGAGTGCTGTAATTAACAGTCCTCATTAATCAGGGCTCAAACTGGGCAGAACTGGAGATGGGGGTGGATTGGGAGGGACATTACTGCATCACACTGACAAAGCCATTGCCACACCTGAGCCTCAGTGCAAGCCCTTGAAGTCAGGTCTAGGATCTAGTCAAGAGGGAAACAGAGGCTAGACCTGGACCTGAAGAAGACAGGGTGAGGCTACTCTAGGGGCTGGCCACTTTAGAACATGCCTCTTTTCTATTATCTTCCTTGTGGAAACTCCTTATTCATTCTCCCATGGCCAACAGAAACTCCCGTTAGACAACAGAGATGAACAGGTCAGGTCTGTCCAGATCACAGCCCTGTTCTCATGGCTAGAGCAGACCCACATTCCCACCTCACTGTGGGCAACACACAATGGACCTACAATAAAAAGAAAAAGAAATGAAAGATGAGCTGAGTAAGTCCTGCACAAGACTAACTGGGTGTTTCTGGGTCATTCAGGACAGGCTGCTCTGCCCATTCCTTCCCAGGGCTCTCAGAAAAGGTCGGTATCCCTGCCCCTCTCTCCACCCAAATGTAGGTCTTAGATCTTCCATGTGTCTCTTGGTGCAGATGTGTGCATGAACAAGCGTGTGTGTGTGTGTATGTGTGTGTGTGTGTGTGTGTGTGTGTGTGTGTATGTGTGTGTGTGTGTGTATGTGTGTGTGTGTGTGTGTGTGTGTATTTCTGTGTGTGTGTGTGTGCATGCACACATGTTGAAGAGGCAGTCTCTGTCTCACTAACCCATGCTAGTTTTGAGCTCATAATCTCAAGCCACCCCCATTTTGTAGACTCCTGAGTAGCTGGGACCACAGCTGTATGACCAGCACACCTCAACTATGTCATTTAGAATCTGACTTCAGCAGAGCCCCGAAGGCTCAGAGGCCCTGCCTCCTCCACCCCTATATGAACTCATTCCTGTGACTGTGACTTTCTGCATGACTGTATGACACTGGGCTCATTCAAGGGCTCAGCTTCAAGTGCCAGTTCATCCTTGCTCCTCCAGAAGTAGAATATTTCCTCCATTTACTTGTGGAGAAATGTGGCATGCCTTATACTTACTGTCATTCAAACAATACTTTCTCACACTCTGGCTGCCTTAAAGGTAAAGATTATTTGACAAGTCTACTGTGGCCTCCCCACCCACCTACCCCAACAATTCAGATGCAAGTGAACATGTATCATACAAGTTCTATCAAAAAGCATTTACCATTTTAACCAAATTGCCCTGTGCATACTTGGTCTTATTTTTATAAACTAGAGAGAAAGTGGCATTTGTTTATCTTAAATCTGATGATAACTTTAAATAACTTCAGAATAGTGGGATTTTATAGGCAACTACAGGTGAGTCCTAATTAGCATTTTGGCTTTATTGGGGGGAAAATCGTCTTACAAAAGCCTGTAATTGGTCTGAGCCAGTGCAGCTGTATGTCTGTTAGAAACTTGACCAAAGTGGATTTGGACCTCCTAGCCCTGTTCCAGTCACTGTTTCCTGTGACATGCACAGTGGGGTTTATCTAACACTGGAAAATTACTTGGGACTCAATATAATCTCATGCACTCATAATGTACTTCCGTCTCCCACAAGTGGAGAGCAACTTAAAGTAAAGATTAGCTGAAATATCTTCTTGCTTCTGGACAATGGGAGCTTCCCATCTCCATCTTCTGCTCAGTGTTTATATACCTAGATCAGCTGGAAAACAAGTCACATTGCTCCTCCAAAGAATTGATTGCTGAGCTGTGGAGCCACACAGGACACCCTGTGATTCCAACCCTCAGCAGGAGGCCTAGCTTTCCTGGTATGAGGATCTCTCAATTCTTGTCTTTTTGAAGGAAAATATTTAGTGAAGTGGCTTATACGGTTCAAACAGAAATCTATTTAGCAAAGAAAACACTCCAAAGAGAGATTAGGTAGGCTGCCTAAAGCAGGCAGCAGTGAAGTAGGTTCTGAATTGTGGATTCTAAAGATTTTATAAATATTTCTGAAGTAGGCAGCATGTTCATGTGGTAAGGTTCCAAATCATGGTAGACCAGATCTCCCTTTTAAAATATTTCTTTGCATTGATCCCCACAAAAGAGGGAGTGTCAAAACCACACTGCATGAGGCATCATAATGGTATCAGGGCTTTGAGGAGTCAGACCCTTTGCTGGCACACATGTGGGAAAGTGCCCTGGTTGCCTTGGTTTCTGATATAGTGGAACTGCTGAGCAGTAACCTCAAGGGTGTTTAACCACAAAGGGGTTGAGCATCAGGAGTCACAGCTGCCAGGATACAGAAATGGTATTCCTCAGCTTCCTGATATACAAATCCTTGCCTAACCAGTATCATGAGCCTCACATCCTCCCATCAAGCAGGGGCCCAGGAAGAATGGAGCCCAGAGCACTTGGAGGATAACCATTCTTGACAGAGGTACTTATTTATATGTATATGTACGTGTGCATGTTGGTTTGTGTGCCGGTGCCCATGTATGAGGACATATGTGTGCACACAAGTGCCTGTGATGTAGGAGTCAGAAGTCAGCTGTTTTTGTCTTTGTTTTATTCTTAGATGACTCTAGGAATCTAGAGGTCTTGTGCTTTCAGGGCAAGCCCTTTACCAACAGCTCTCTCCCGATTCCCTGATAGCTGCACTCTATTTGGTTACCTGCTGAGCCTCAGCAACTTCTTTAGGCACAAGGATCAGCTGGGAACCAGAGGAATGCGGGCCTGGTGAGACCAAGTCAACAGTCCTGTATACCAAGGCCCAGCCACACTGCTTTCTTGTACCCTGTCCCTCAAGTATTCTGGGAAAGCTGCAGAGGTACATTGCAACTGCCTGAGCCTGCAACTGCCATCCTCTGATCTCCGGGGAGGTGTTCGAGCAGCTTCTCCTTGATGCCCATCTTCATTCTAATCCAGGAAAATTGGCTCATGGCTATCCTCACATCAAAATGAAAAAGAAACGTAAGCCGTTGATCCTCCTGTGGTGAGGGCTAAGCTTTGAGATGACCATTTCTTGATTGTGCAAAATAGACATCGAGCTTTTTTATCCTTGGTGGTGGTTTTAATCCCCCATCAGTTGGCTCAGGTATTTTCTGAACTTTATTTGCTGCCTCCAGCCAAACACATAATTTGGCCAGGGTTCTGAGTAAGAAATTGGGTCAGCAGTCTCTGTCTCCTTTAACCTTGCCATCCCATTGTAGTAAATGCAGGCTTGGCACTCTCTCTCTCTCTCTCTCTCTCTCTCTCTCTCTCTCTCTCTCTCTCACACACACACACACACACACACACACACACACATACACATATTCATACACACATACATACACACACATATAAACACATACACACATATATATACACACACATATACACATCCATACATACATATCCATACATACACACATGCATACATATATACAAACACACAAAACACACATAATATACATACACACATACACACATGCATACATACAAACACATACATATACACATATACATACACATACATTTATACATACATACACATACATGCATACACATACATACATGCATACACACACTTGCACATGCATACACATACACACACACATACCTCCTATGTTCTTGGAATTGCAGGGTAATGGGAGTACCCTTCATTACACATTGTTAGCCCCTCTCTACTTGAGTTTATGCTAATGAGATGACAGAGGGGGGAAAGACTGAGGATAGGCTTCAGGTAGGGGGTCCTGCAGATGGAAAAAGCTAGTCTATGATCTGAGGTTCGGACCTTCAGCTTCACTCTTCTGCCCTCCTTGGAGAAGTGAAGAATGGAATCCACTGGTAATGGCTGTGCCATTTCCCATACCTGCTCTAACATGCAAAGTCAATGATGAACCAGCCATGCCTGAGAAATGTAGCCTCTTAGGAAAAGCCTGCAACAATGACATCTGGACAGCTTCTAGGTGGAGAATATATCCAAGGAGCTGGAGGGAGATGTGACCACAAACAGTGGGAGCTCCATCTACTGCTTAGACCTTGCCCTGTGCCTCTCTTTACTCAGCTATTTATTTATATCTTCTATGATACAGTAGGATCAGAAGCACTACATTTCTATATGCTTTTTTGAGTTGTTCTAGCAAATTGTCAGACCCAGCGGCATCTGTGGCAAACCACATACTCAGAGCCAGCTGACTCTGCAACCATTGTCTGAAACCAGGGCAGTATTGCAGGTCTAGGTCTTACCCTTATGAATCACACAAACTCTAAGATTATCCCAGTACTGACAAATTTCTGGACACTCAGCTAGCATTCAATAGGGACTACTGAGAATTGTGCTTCCATGTGCGTGTGGCTCAGATCCAAGCCCTACCCATCCAGCCTCAAGAATCCTAGATTTCCTGCCTCGTCCATGGCAGCCCTTTATCTGCTGTGTCCAGCGGCTTGTCAGTAGAGTTTCACAACACACACTCTTCTGTTGGACTCAGCCCACCTTCCTCAACTCACAGCAGTTCAGTGGCTACCTCACAATTAATAATGAACCTCAACCCACACAGGAGATTTCTTGTCTTTGGTCACAAGGTTTATCTTAGAGCTCTCCTGCCAGAGGGCCATAAGCGAAGTCCTTCATTAGCTATGCTGAATGGGTCCAGATGGCTACATGGTACCCAGGGCAATAAGAAACCTTTTCCATTCCCAGACACATGGCCACACCATAGAAAATCTTTCCCCAAAGCCCAAGTCACCACATGCAAACTGATTTCCCGTGATGAAGTTCAAACCACATAAACAGCATCTGCATGCTCAGAGAGATAAATGTAAAGGACTGTAGGGTGTGCCCTTCCCCCAGTGGCTTGGCCCAGGGAGCCCTGGAAATACTAACTGAGAATAAAGGACTGGGACTCATTCTTCTTAAGGTGTGTTGGATTTCTGTTCTTCCGTGTCCTTGTAGCAAAACAGACTTCTCAGATAGAGAGGCATTTCTCCATACAGCTTCCATCTGGACTTAAAATAAACACACTTGTCTCTAATCCTATTATAACCTTGGAATGTGTCACAACATCGTGTTCTGCGGACACCAGGGTCTGTAAGGAAAGACCCTTTCTCATCCTTAGGTATGGGTTGGGGAAGCAGAGACAGACAGGATAAGGAATGTAGAAGTAGACAAAAATGGAGAAGGTAGACAGATGCTGGCAGCCAGTTTTACCTATATTGGTTCTTTTCTTATTGCTATGACAAAATATGTGACAAAGGCAACTCGGGGAGAGGAGGGTTTAAGGGTACAGCTGGTCTTGTAAGGAAGATTTACTGTGAGGACAGAGCCACATCTGTGGACAGGAGCTGGAGTTGGGGGAGGGGCACCGGTGTTTCTCTTCTTTCATCCTTTTTATTCAGTCTGGGAGGCCAGAGGGTAGCATGGTACTGGTCACATTTAAAGCAGGTATTCCAATCTCAGTTAACCTAGTCATAGAACTCCCTCAGACATCCCCAGGGGGGTGTTTCCATGGTGATTTTAAAATAGTCAAGTTGACAAGATTAACAACCAGTTATCCAATACCTTGAGCCTCCCCCTTTAACCCTCTTATTGACCTGGTTGGGGAGTCACGTGGGGTAGCTTCCCTGCCCATCCAGGTAGAACTCACCCAGCTCTCTATACCCATGCTCCTTCTGGTGGGGCAAGGAGTGGTATTTAACACACTTCAACCCCAGGCTTTCCCTTCTAATGCAGCTTTCTGAGGGCAGAAACCACATATGTGCATGTTGATAACAATGTCTGTGAAGCAGTTCTCTTCTAAGCCCTACCACCAAGCTTCTAGTTTATATTCTTCCTGAAACCTCACCACTGTTCCCTATAGATGTTCTATAGATGAAGCATCTAAGGTGGGAAAGGGGGACTTAGGAGGGGAAAGGAAAGGAGGAAGGGAGAGAAGGAGGAAGGGAAGGAGGAAAAGAAAAAGACGGGAAGGGGAGAAGAAGGAAAGGAGGGAGGAGAAAAGGAAAAGAGGGAAGGAGGAAGGGAGAGAGAGGGAGGGAGAGGAGATTGAGAGACAAAGAGAAAGAGGGAGAAAGAAGTGAAGGGAGGGAAGGCTGGAGAGAGAAGAGAAGGGGTAGATAAAGTGAGAGAGGGAAGAGGGGGGAAGAGAGAGGGAAGAGGAGGGGGAAGGGAGGGAGACAGGGGGCAGGAAACCACTCAGCCAGAGTCTGAACCCAAGCAGAACCCTGACCCAGGACAGAGGCAAGTGAAGCCCCCATCCTTGGCACTAGATACGACTGAGGCATTATGACCAAAGCACTGATGGCATCAGCACTCCATCCTGGGGCTAAGCCTGAGAAGAGGGATCACTCATATCTGGTGGCTATTTCACTAAAATAATGCCATTTATCATATTCTCAAATGGACTAGTGGCAGATTCAAGAGTACCTTTTAGGTGGTGACTAATAAAGGTCCAGTCTCTAAGGTCCGTGCAAATGCAGAGGAAAAGATCTTACTTACAGACTGATCCCCTGGTGGCATGTGGAAGAGGAAGAGAGATCGTGGGATTTGAATTCAGGCAGGAAAATTCAATTCTGTGGTTCCTAGAAGAAATTTTCCCTGCATAGAGAAAAGAAAAGTTGTTGTCAATTGAGCTAAGAAAAGCTAAAAAGTAAGCTTTTCTCAGCTGTCACTGAGTGAGAGAGAATGAGGATGAGAAGGAGATGGGGCACAGAATGAATATCAGTTAATTAAAATCTTTTCCCTGTGTTTATTCTCATATGCACCCAATACCATCAGCTTTGGATGGAGTAGAAATGTGTGGGATAGAGGCAGCAGACATGAGTCACAGAAGTCTTGGTGCATAGTATGGTACACTGAGGTCAAAATGAATAGCTGCCATAATACACTATAGCTGTGAGTGACAGTCATAATGAATGAAAGTAATGATCCATGGAAGACATGATATTCACAAGTCATGAAGCACAGAAGTTGTGGTGTTCGGAAATCATGGTGTTAGCGGTCATAGTGCATTGTATGGAAATAATAATGCACCTAAGTCATCACAAAGAGCAGTCAAGATGAACAGAAGCCATGAGGCACCAAAGTCAGGAGTCATGAAGTTAGCAAAGTATAGAACTCATGGTATATGGAAGACATGGTGCATAGAAACTACGGTGCACAGAAATCATAATACACATAGGTCGTGATGAACAGAAGTCATGATTCATGAACATAGTAATGTGTGGCAGTCATGATGTACAGAAGCCATGTATGGAAGTCATGGTGGACAGAAGTTATAGTGCATGCAAGCGTGGATTCACATTATACAGAGTCATAGTGCACAGAAATCAAGAAGCATAGACACCATAAAGTAAAAGTATAGAAGCTGTAAAGAACTCATTGTACATGGAAACTGCAATGTATAATTCATGGATGTCATGGTTCACTGAAATCATAACACATGAAAGTTTTGGCACATGAAAGTCCTGATTGATACACAGAAGTTGTGGTTCATAGAAGTCATAATACATGGCAATCACAGTTGTCTCGGTTAGGGTTTTACTGCTGTGAAGGGATACCTTAACCAAGGCAATTCTTATAAGGAAAACATTTAATTGAGGCTGATTTACAGGTTTAGAGGTTCAGTCAATTATTATCAAGGTAGTAGCATGGCAGCTTCTAGGCAGGCATGGCTCAGGGGGAGCTGAGAATTCAACATCTTGTTCCAAAGGCAAACAGAAGTCTGGCTTCCAGGAAGCTAGGATGAGGGTCTAAAAGTCCTTGCTCATAATGACACACTTCTTCCAACAAGGCCACACCTCCAAATAGTGCCACTCCCTGGGCCAAGTGTTTTCAAATCAGAACAGTGAACAGAAGTCATAGCTCATGCAAGCCTTGATTCCTAAAATCTGTGATGTTTAGAAGCTATGCTATACAGAGGTTGTGAAATATAGAAGTCTTGATAGAGCTCATGATGCACGAACATAATGGTCTGCCTAGCAGTCCTGGGTCCCAGCCCTTGATTTCCCCTGAACATAACTGTACTGGCTGGTTTTGTGTGTCAACTTGACACAGTCTGGAGTTATCACAGAGAAGGGAGTTTCAGTTGGGGAAGTGCCTCCATGAGATCCAGCTGTGGGGCATTTTCTCAATTGCCCCTTGTGGGTGGTACCATCCCTGGGCTGGAAGTCTTGGGTTCTATAAAAGAGCAGGCTGAGCAAGCCAGGAGAAGCAAGCCAGTAAAGAACATCCCTCCATGACCTCTGCATCAGCTCCTGCTTCCTGACCTGCTTGAATTCCAGTCCTGACTTCCTCTGGTGATCAACAGCCATGTGGAAGTAAGCCAAATAAACCCTTTCCTCCCCAACTTGCTTCTTGGTCATGATGTTGTGCAGGAATAGAAACCTTGACTAAGAAAAATCATACCATGTTCTTAGATTTTCTCAAGTACATGGCCAGACTCCTTCAACATCATACTCTGGGGCTTTCCTTCCTCCAACAGAAAGCCCCTGGCATTCCTCTTCCAGGTCTGATTCTGTTCATTCTCAAGGTCAAGCCCTTCCCTGCTTCCTTCAAGTGAATGCCTTGTCCTTAAAAAAATACCATGAACCTCCCCATGCTGCACCTAAGAAAACAGGTAACAGCAACATTCCCTTCCTCTCTCCTGCAGGACTACCAGAGCCTTGAAAACAGAAAACAAGACTCAGACCGTAAACATCTGAAAATGCATGCATCTAGTGTAAACACATGCAAAAGATAAAATAAAGTCAGGATGGAACAAGCACTGTTTGCCTACCAGCTGGGCTTAGGAGACAGGGCCAGGCAGTGTGCCTAGTGCTGCAGTTTTTGTAGAATCCTCCCTTTCCCTTTGGTAATCACTGTTCTCATAGACTACAAAAACTTTCCATCCTTCATGATATCACAGAGCAATCTGGACCCCAAGAGAAGTGGGTATTGCTCTGCTTCCTAGTGGCTTTTTCTAAGAACATGGCATAGAAAAAAAGAAAGAAAGAAAGAAAGAAAAAAACAGGCTCTAGTGGCAGGCAGAAACGCCCTTTCTGGAGTCTGGAGTCTCTAGGTTTTGTTCTAGGAAACACTGCAGGAAAACAAAGACGCTTGAAAGAAGAGATTGAAAGGCTTTGGAGACCAGAACTGCGAGATCAAAGAACTGTAAAGCTTTTGAGGTGAGGTGTATAAATGGAAACTAATTAATCTGAAGGAGGAGTTTGCTGTGGTATTTGAGTTTGCATGAATGCCATCTGCTGGGTGCTCACAGAGGAGGTCCCATAAACAGAGAAGCCCAAGAAAACATCCTGGAAACCTGCATTTGCCTGTGACTGCTACTCTCAAACATCCTTACACTGCAGCATCGGTGCCTCTTAATTGTCTTAGCTCCATCTTTGCTTTTGGCTGGGAGGCAAAGCATCAGGGAAGGACTGACGACTTGGGTACAGCACCAGACTCAATCCAGAAATCTGAGTTCAAGTCTCAGGCAAACATCTGCTTACAGGTAGCCTTGAGTGAACTACTTAGCCTCTGGATCTCAGTCTTCCTCCATACCATCCACACAGGGCCACCGTGGGCTGATGTGTCCAAATGAGAGCCCACTGCAGAGTTCAAAGACTCTGTAAGTGTCAGCTGTCACCGTAGGAATTGAGTCGCCTATGTCATTCAGAAAATACTGCTGAAAATCAAAAACCATAAAGCCATATTGTCTGAACTGTTTACACCTGTGTTTTTGAGCACTGGCACTTTATTACCAAGCTTCAGCAGACACTGCAGCATCCTATTGATAGAGTTTGACATGCAGCATCATGTACATTTGTGTCTGTTTTACAAAGTGGCAGGGATGCAGGCAATAGTGTAGAGATTCCAAGCCTGAAGGACTCACACCTTCAGGAACATGTGCAATATACTGAATACACTGTCTAACAAAGGTGACACTGGATACATATGGCTGCCCCATAATGTAGTGATATACTGAAGACACAGGGATGCTTGTGGGGCAGTAGTCTGTGCAGGCAAGCAACCTGGTCGAGTAAGAACTCTGGAACCCTGGAGATCTGGTGGGGGGGAGATGCATGGTACAGAAGGTGTTTGACCACGCCTCCTGGGTCCCTGGCTCCTGTTTCAGTTACAGCCCCCCACAGGCCCCTGAAGGAGAGGTTTGTGATATTGGTCACATATTAGTAGCACCAAGCCTTCTTAATGCAAATAAAGATTCCCCAAGCTCTCAGCCCAAGCCAATGAGAAGAAATGCCTGCTGCAGAATCATCCTTAAAACTGAATATAAATCCTATCCAGGGAATTAAAGGTGTGCAAAAGATCTACTCCATCACCTGAGTATTTTGTTTTAAGAGCTGTAACACTTGGGAAGAGGTCTATTCTCCCAAAACTCAGCCTGAAGCTGTGCTGCACTCCTCACTGGCTAGTTGGCCTCTTGTCAACCCAGCCTGACCCTACTCAGTGCAGGGTGGCACAGAGCAACTGAGTAGCCTGGAAGACACGGCAGAGAGATGGAGGTGAAGCCAACTGCAGCACCAGATGTGCGGTGGAAGTGACTTCTCCTCCCCGCTCATGTTCGCTTCCCTTTGCCGGAGCTCTTGCCCCAAGCCAGGCCAGAGATCTCTGTGGAAAGCCTCTGGCACACAAGGCCATAATAGCTGATACCGGGGATGCAGGGATGTCCTCATGTCATAGCTGATACTAGAGATGCAGGTATGTCCCCATGACATAGTAGCACCAATGTTCCCATGGCATAGATGACACTGAGGACACAGAAATGTTACCAGGATATAGGTGACCCTAGAAACACAACAGCCTAATTGGATCCTGGTGACATCAGGTTCTGCCACATTACTTTCCTGACTCCCCCTATGGTACCAACTGGATCAATGGCTTTCATGACAGGCATTTCCCTAACTGCTTTCTTGTTTGAGGCTGATGGTCAATCTTGGTTGTCAACTTGATTGGATCTGAAATCAACTAATAAATAGGTGCCTGGGTGACTCTGTGAGGCATTGCCAAGAACAATTAACTGGTTGGGGAAAAACCCTCTTCTAGAGAGAGTGGAACCTTCTGACAAATGACCTAGATACAAAGAAATTTGAGGAAAAAGTCATCCTGCTGGCTTGTATAGCTTCATTCCTTGGTAATAAGTACATCAACTTAGCTGCTACCCTTTCTTTATTCCCTTCAAAACCCAGTTTCTTCCATATGCCAATAAACTCTTCAAACCATGGCTCAAGAGCCCTCTAGCCCTCTAGCAACAGACTGGGACTGTCATGACATCCAGCTCCATAGACTGAGAACTGATGGAGCCTCTCAGCTTCTCTAGCATACAGGTGGCCATCATTGGACTATACCTTTTATAATATATGTTCATTCTTTTATGTCCTATATCTCCAGAGGACACTGCCTAACATACTGTTCAGCCCACATCACAGTTTGTGCTAAGGTATTTGTGAATGTGTGTGTGAGTGTGTGTTTTGTGTGTGTGTGTGTGTGTATTGTTTACAGAAAGAATAATAATTTTTTCTGGTGATGTGGATGGAATTCAAGGCCTAATCAATTCTAAGCAGAAGCTCTATCAGAAATTATTAAAGAATTTCTAGACATATTTGTGTTCCAAATCATGCCTAAGGGAAAGAAAGGCTTCTAGAGGTTATGAAATTCAGCAGCACAGATACTAGAGGCTGTGGGAAGAGAGTATAGGGGATGCTGGAGGTGCTCAACAGACCTCCATTTCTGGTAGAACATAGGTTGCTGGGTAACAGTGTATCAGAGTGGGAGGATCCCCTGGGCCATAGCGTTGGGTGATACAACTGAAGCATATAGGGGTAGCAGGCTAGAACTCATCATCCATGCAAAGAATGCCCCCTGCAAGTTGTCTTTATCTCCTGCTAGCCCTACTAAGTTTTCCTCAGATCACAGAGGTCTCACCTTGATTACATGCATCTCCTGCTCCACTGATGACCCAGCTCTGAAGATGAGCCCTGGAGTGCCTAGTAATACTGAGGGCCAGTTCATTGTCTACCAGCCAGGTCTATCTGGATATCTCCTGTACATTGAGTTCATGTCCCCAAATCAAATGCATCCCCTTTCCCTGAGATCATGTCATGCTCTTGCCATGCTCCAGCCACCAAAGCTGAAACCTGCTCCAAACTCACGCTGCTCCCCTTGGCCTCTCCTCCACCACCAACATGTTTAGTCCACACCCAGTCTAGCCAGGCTGCTTTCTGAATGTGCTTCTACTCTAGCTTTGTACGTCCACCTCGATCTGGTTTAGAAGCCTTTCACTCTTGAACCTCCCTGCCTGTCCCCAGCTCCATTTACCATCTCAACTGGACCATCTGCCTACTCTGGAAGCTCTCCTTTTACAAGTCCCCCTCTATACAAAGTAACCACTTTTGTCTTAGATCACACCTATCTAGATAGTACCCATAGAACCCTCAGTCATTCCTAGCAGACTTACCCACTCCCAGACATTATTCCCTTAGCCTTCCCCTACCTCCTTCATTGACCACTCTTCCCTGGGATTCATCTTTTGCAGGGTTATGATGCCCCAGCACCTCAAGTCCACTGTGAACCAAGCTTCTCCACTGAGCCCCCTTCTGCCCTTCTATAGCCTGAGACCCATCAGATGTCAGTGAGAAGTAAGTGTTGGGACCCTAGTTATCACAGATTCTGCTGCATATTACACATCTAAACATGATCAGACTCTGCTGAAGTTGGCTGAGATCAGTCAGGAAGGAACAAGAATTCAAAAGTGGACAAAAATAAGAGCCACTGGCCAAACCCAGAAGCCTGGAGCCTACCCTGAAAGACTACCCTACAACACGTATGATGGAGTGCCTGTCACTATGGTACTCTAGCAAACCCATGGAGAGTCCCAGCAGCTGTTACTCATGTCTGTCCCCACTGGACTATATGCTTCTAAAACCTGCTTTCTGTCTATTTCTGCCTCTTCCAGCAGAGTTGCTCATATGGATGGAGTGAGCAGGCTACCCTTCCCCTTTGCAGCATTGTAAGGACAGGAGGACTGACTCATTCATCATCTGTCAGTGATGTGTGATTTGGGGGCTGCCCTCAGTCCATTAAGAGGCTCTGCATTTACACCACCTCCCCCTGAGGTTAAGGGGATCATGGGGTCCGTAGCACCTACAGCCCAACCTGCTCCTACAAAACCCAGCAGGTGTCCTGCTCATCATCCAAAAGCAACAATCATGGTGACATGGAGGTCTAGTTATGGACGTTCGCCACATTCCACCTATGATTACATAATTAATATTAGAACACAGTTCACTCACTGATGAGCCATGCGCTACAATCCAAGACGTGACCGCTTATGCCTCAATCTGTAGGACTCATTAGATTTGGTTGCTCATGGAATCTGCTTAATTTTCAGCCGTGCCCTATCCTGTAGAGGGAAAAAGATCATCTGTAATAATTACACAGCTCGTCTGCTCAGTGGAAAATAGATTTGTTACTTCTCTTGCTCAAAACAGCTTCACCTCCAGGGAGGGCTTTGGAGGCTGTGGCCTCTCACAGAGACTCACGAGGTTTCCATGGGCTAGCTGTGAAGGGGTCCTACCTGTATCTTACCACCCCTGACTTCCTCTTTAGCTGTAAGCTTTGATGGGACATTTCATGCAGAGCCTCACTTCAGAGACCATGAAACAAGTTACATAATCAAAGGACTAAAGGCCAATTAGGGAAAGCATCAATTAACAGATGAATAGGCATGGGCTCTGTGTGTGTGTACATTTATTTATGTGTGTGTATATATGTGTTATGACACAATAAAAACAAGAAGGTCACTAACCTGCCTTAAAGAGTCTGTTTCCCACATACTGGGGCCAACATGTAGGATGATACATGAGCCTCCTGGTGTTCCGGGAAATGGACAGCAGTGACATTGATTCCTCTACCACTGGGAGTCTCCTTAACAAAAATAAACATTTCACTCATTCATTCACTCATTTATTCATTCATGCATGCATGTATCCACCCTCTCTTGCCCCTACGGCTCAGTGTGATCTTGGAACTTTTCTGGAAGCTGCCCCTGACGAAAGGCTTGTGTGCCAATGATTCATTAGTAAGTCCTTCCAGAGGGGCAGAGCATAGGAGCAAAGATAGAAGATGAGAAGCGAGGGAGGCCAAACACAGCTGAGTAGCTAGAAGGCTCTGCAGGGGGAGGGACATTGCGGTTCCCCTAAAGCAGAGGCATACAATTTCCATGGTTCCTCCCCCAACGACTCCCAAAGGAATTTTTAGGATTTGGGAGATAAAACCTTGATGGCATTCAGTTTGCAGCAGCAGGTGTGAGCATCAGACTCCCGTGGAGAAGTTGAAGCTGAACAGAGGTGGGAGAGAAAGTGTGGAGACTCAAGTGTAGAGAGGTGCCAGGGGCTCAGGCACTCTGGCCCACTGAGTTCCAGAAGCACTGGTCACCCTTGGCTTTTCTCTTCTTCAGTGACTTTGCTCTGCAGCCCTGTCCTTTGGGCACTTGCCAGGACTTTTTAGACAGAGATCTCTACTGGCCTCCTTGGACACCAGCCCCCTCACAGGACTATTTATGCCTGCATCTCCTAAGGTGACTTAGCGCAAAGGCTCATGTGTGTTAGGCGAACAAGCTGTTTTATGAGGGACAAATGATAACACAGGAGTAATCAGCAGAGCAGTCTGTGGTCTCTTTGCAACGCCTTTGGGAACTCCCCCGAAGATATGGCATGAAGATCACTCTGGGCTTCAGGGTCTGAGCTCCCTTCCTGGAGACTAGAGCCAGAGACGTGACCTCTGTGCATGCCTCTCTCCTGTTACAGAGGCATTAAGCGTACCAGATAAATGTGAGCTTTACAAGAAAGACCTGACCCCCAAGTTAGTGATGTCTAGATCTTCTTCACCACTCTCCCATCCAGACAAATCAAAACAAACAGAGGAGCAGCCAAATACAACGCTGGAGGCTTCCTGGGCCTCCCTCCTTGGCTCACACTTCACCCACAGTATCCCCTGAGTCAGGAGGTAGCCTACCTCCTACCTTCAAGCCATGCTTTTCCTGCCCTAATTTTGAGTAGTCTCCATCCAGATCTGTGTACAGCATCCTCCAGGCATCCGTTCTAATTCGCACTTGCCCGCTTCTCTTCAGGTCCTGCATGGCTTTCTCTGACCCCGTGTTGTGTCGAAAATGCATGTTTAAAGGATAGTTTCATTGTTCTCCTTTATCTGAGTTTTCTATACCTTGGGACCCACACATCAAAGAATGGGGAGTGGGAGGGGACAATGACTTGGAAATGATATATACATTGCTGGAAGATGGCAGCTCAAGATGGGGATTTTCCTAATGAGCTGGATAAACTTTGTGGGAGGCATCTGAGGAGAAACCCCCAAACATGTTAAGTCTTCTGGTGACCATCAGTGAGACCTCAGGCTCCAAAGTAAATGCAGTTGTATACACGAGGTCTAGGGACCCCAATATTGCCAGAAACCAGGATGAGCTCATCTACTTTCATGGGCATTTTCAAGGACCTGTCAGGAAATGCCCCAAGTGTGCTGAGCTGCCGGGATTATAGGGATAAAGTAGCTTTTGAAGTCATCGTTGTTTCATGGTTTGCAGACACAGCCCTCTGCTCTAGACCATAGAGAACTGCCCATCAAAACCTGTCCTAGGAGATACAGCCACAACGTGCTCTGGAGCGATTTCCTACACCCAAGGAAACCACTAGGGATCTCCCTGCCATCACAGGGACAAAAAGCTTGCTGGGCAGGGTGGAATCCTGGCCCACTGAGCCAGCAGCTACTCTGACCCACAGGCCCCAGGATATACCTTTTTGCAGCTCCTGGGGCAGATGGAAGTGCAATCAAACAATGCAAATGAGCACAATGGCCTCCACACAGGACCCTGATGCAACCAAGACACTGTGAAGGTTTCAAATCCACCAAAAACTGCAGGCAGGCACCTTCACTTTTGTGCCTGTTGATCTGGTTTGATTTGGTTGTTTGTTTTGATACAACGTCTCTTGTACCCCAGGCTGGCTTGTAACTCACTATGTACATAGGGATGACCTTGATCTAATCCTCCAATTTCTTTGTCTTAAGTGTTTGGCTAACAGGGATGCACCACCACACCTGGTTTACGCGATGCTGGGGTTGTAATTCAGGACTTACTACACACTAGGCAGACCTCTACCAAGTGGGCCACATACCTAGCTCACACATTCACTGCCTTTGACCAAAAATCAGTTAGGAGCAGAGGTGGAAAAGATGAGTTTGCCTTCCCAGGACTGGCATCAGAATAATGACTTGAGAGAGGCAAAAATAGCAAACAAATAATTTGGCCCCAGGTGACGGATGCTAGGAAGCTTTAAGGTCTAGGTATGCAAAGGAGATAGGTGCTGAGGACAGGCTCCTCCAGGAGGTGAGCCAGCATCACAGAGTCTTCAGATCAACCCTGGAAGAGTTGAGTAACAGGAAAAGACCTGGCTCCATAAGTCAAGAGGTGGTCCTTAGTGTCACTGGAGGTGGAAAGCCTTGAAGTGCTCTCAGAAGAAAACAGCTAGACCTGTGTTCTTGTGATGAAGGCTGCTAATAGACAAGCATAAGAAAGAAGGAAGGAAGTGAGACCTTGAGGACCCCTGGGTCCTCAAGTCAGAGCACTGAACCTCTGGAGATGAGAGGAACCCTGGAAGGGGGCAGACAAAGACAAGGAGGGAGGATTTGCCTTTGAGAGTGATGGGCTTTCTGTTTACACATCTCAGAGGATGTTGAGACTACCAGCAGACATGAGGAAGCATGTCGGATCACACTGGCCGGAAGAGTGGAGGTCTGGAGAACTGTGAATGCACAAGAATTATGCACAGACTTTCAGTAGATAGGAAGAATCCTTGGAGTCTGATGGCTGTCACTTGGTGCTCCAGCTGAGGTCCCGATCCTTGCTGGGCAGTGAGTCACCATGTGTGTTAGGTGGCCTCTGGTTGGCATGGCACAGCCACACAGAGATGCTGCCACATTTAAATGAGATGCCAGGCAGCACCTAAACCTTGGGCACTTGGCAGCAGTGTTCAATATAAAGAGGGAAGTGAGGCTGAACTGAAGCTTCATAAAGGGAGGTGTTTCATTCATCATGCTTGCCCCAAATCCCCACCAACAACAGTCTACAGTGATGAAAGGATGCCACAGCTTTTGGAGAAAGAAAGACGTATGTGAGAAATAATGATACAAAGAAAGAAATAAACAAATACTAACAGAACTAAGAATTCAATATGTTTAAAAAAAAAAGTACCCAGAAACAACAGGCAAGGATTGACTTAATACACTGATGGCATTGGGAGGATCGACTATGAGGGGAACAAACTCAAAATGTAATCTTACTTAATTTCATACCAAAAGATTATGATTTAATAACATAAAATAGAAAACAAAACCCTATGAACTATAGATCACTTCTATACATTTATTAGACAGCCCTAAGTAGAAAGTAAGGTTTTGGGTTTAGTGCAATTGCAAGCATTTTATATATGATATCACACAAGCTACTCAGCCCCTTTAGACTTCAAATTTCTAGTCTATGAAAAGGACAGGAAAAAAAATGCCCTGAAGACTGAATTAAATACCAAATCCACAGCATTTAGTATAAGCATCCAGCCCAGTGTATTGTAAGTACCCACTCTGTGTTGGCTATTTATATTGCCATAATTGTTTGTAGTCTATAAAGACTTGCTACAATAGTGAGGAGACACTTCCTTCTTGACAAAGCCTCTGTCTCTGAATGCCCAGGACTTGTAACCAGCCATGTTCTTACTCATCGTGCATCCCAATTTCATTTCAGAGCCAGATGAAAAATCTGAAGGCCTCTTCTGAGGCAGGGTCTTGGTGTTGGGTGTGAGCAGCAGAAGTGGTGAGCTCTGGGCTCCATCCTTGTCTTCCATGAACAGAGAAGATGTGATGTCTCCGGGTGTTTCTCAGTCAGGTCATGGGAGTGAGAGGAGCCGAGGCTGGTAAAGGACTCCTGTTCCCCTGGTCTGTCTGGTACTGACAGGCAATAAGGAGAGAAGTTTCCATGACAACACAGCAGGTAGGAATTGTGGTCTCCTTTGTAACAGAGGAATCCTAGACTAAATTAAGTAGCCCACACAGTCAGAACTTAGTTGGTGGCAGATCTGAGGTTTGAGTCATGAGGCTGGCCTAGTGTTCTGTGGAATCCTCTTTGGTTAGACATACTTAGCTCTCTTGAGTCTCAAGATAACCCTGTGGTCAGAACCAAGCAGCCAGCCAAGTGATTGCAACACAGAAGCAGATTCTATGCTGACCTTTGAGTGGTGAAAAGCAGGTGTGGGCCTTGGATATGGCAGGAAGCCTAGGATGGGGTGATCCAGAGAAGGCCTTCTTAGGAAAAAATAATAATAGTTTTTTTTTTTAAAAAAGAAAGAATCTATGCTTCTTTTTTAAATAAACCAAAAACCACATAGGAATGCCCGCATCAATACCAGTACCACTTAATGGGATTCACTTACAATGATCCCAAGAGGAGAAACTTGACCTGGTGGCCTAGATGAAGCCCGGCATGGCTCCATCAGAGAAGTTCAGCTTCAGGGAGAAAAGGTAAGAACTAAGGTAGCTAAGATGGTCTCCAAGCAAGTCCCTGGACACCTAGACACCGAACACAGACTCCAGGGCCTGTGTGCTGGTCAGGGCCAGAGAGGAGTGCATGCATAGTCCTCAACTCCTGCACCAGGAGGGCCTTGAGGACAATGCACTTGCCACTGATCCACCTGGCTTCATTGCTGTTATTCTGTCCCTGAGCTTAGAAAGAGGAGGCTCAGCATTAGAAGGAAAGGAATTACAGTTAACCTTCAGACCCACAGCAGAGCTGTCCAAACCAGAGTGCTCTCCCTAAGATAGAATACAACTTCACCCCCAGGAGCAGAGCAGTGTAGGAAGCCCCAGGGAGGCAGCTGAGCAGGCTCCTGCCTCTGCCCCAGACAATGACCCAGGCAGTTAATCTGTTTTCCAAACTCCATTTGTGGGAGTTCCAGTGAGCAATTGTGTTTCTATCGAGGTGACTCATCAGCCTCCTGCACAGCGATAGTGCCCGGGTTTCTCTGCTCCTCCCTCCGCAGACCAGCACTGCCCATGCAATCTCCCCTGCAGGACTGACCTTATTTAGGAGATAGAATCTTGTAACCTAAGTAACAGGAGGGCAGCCTATCTGAACGTGACAGATAACATATTTTCTGCCAGCTACACCATGAGCCAGTTTCCCACCTCATTTTTTTTAGATCAAAAATAAATGAGGAAATGGAAGACCTCGGGAGATTTTATTTTATTTTATTTTGTCCTAAGTGGTGACTAGGTTCCCTTGTGTGGGAGCACAGTGCTCTGCTGGGTGCCTTGAGCAGGAAAGGAGCTCTTGAGCAGCACCCAGTAGGCCCTCAGGGCATTGACCCAGTTCTAGAGAATCTGATTCTCTCAGCAGGACCTCCCTGTAAGTCTTGTTTAATAGCATGCTCCTCTATTGCCAGTGGAAGCATCTCCTTGAGTCTGTAGCTGTCTGGGGGAAATAGATGGCAAATATCTCAAGATCAAACCTCATCTCCCTTTAACACTACTTACTGATAGTCTTACAAACTTCTCTGTTCAGGGAATGACTGCAGGTAGCATCTTTGGGTCTGTCATCCAGTCGTTACCAATGCAGGCAAGCAAAGCCCCCGCTGAAGCAATAACAAGTAGCTGGTGGTCTGAATGCTCTCTTCCAGAACCTTACCTAAGACCTTGGGCCTGGTGTCAATGGAGACTGTGGCTCTGCCCATCCTTCCAGCCAAGGAACTGAAGGAGGACAGAGAACTGTAGTGCGCAGGCACTGGTGGTGACGGCTGCTTTACAGCAGGCATGTTGGCTCCTTGTTCCCAGGCAAGGCAGGCAGCATTTGTTCTATGGCATGTACGCTTACATGGGAGGGAGGAAGATGGAGCATTTCCCCTCGAGCACAGTTGTCAGGAGCCTTCTGTCCTGCAGTTTGGCACCCACAAGGCCCTTGCTTCTCTCTCACTCCAGACAGACTCCTCCAGATGCTTAAGCCAGGCCTCTCTGTGTCCTGCAGAACATGCAGCATCCAACCAGGTTACCGCGACCTTCTCTCTTAGCCCTCCATCTCTTCTCTCACTTGGAGCAAATGTAGCTTTGGCATATTCTCGTCTTTCTAGCCAGACCCACAACCTATGTGAAGACTTCATCCAACAAGCGAGACTGGAGTTGGTAGCATTTCCTTCCCCCAACACTTGAAATCTGCAACCCCAGGCCCCTTGCTCACACCTGCTACTGCAGTCACCTGAGCCTCACAGGTTACATCTTTCTAACCCTTTCTCTGTTCCCTCTCTAATCTCTGCTCCTTCAGCCATCCAGTTGGAATATTCTGTTCCACTCCTCCCTGGTCTTTGAAAGTTTCTCTCCTACCAGGATTTTCTGCAGAAAACAGTGGTTTGGACTCCATCTTAAGATTTAGCATCGCTTCTTGGCCTTTTGGCTAAGATCAAGTGTAAGATTCAGAATGAACCTCCCGTTCTGGCAAAGTTTACCACTTTCCACTCAGAGTCCTTTCCATTCAGAACATCACCCATGTGGACCATTGGATCCTTCATTTGGCTCTTTCATAACCTTATTTCACAGGGCTGTCTGTCATGGGACTCTGCCTCACCCCGTTGTGTGTTTCTGGGGAGCTCTCAGAGCACAGGGAAGCCCTCTGCCTCCAGTACCTGCCTGTGGCCAGGCACACACCTAGCACACAGCAACTACTGGCCAAGAATCCAACAGTAGTCATGCCCTTCCAGTAGAAGCCCTGTGTGTGCCAGAGGGGCAATTGGAAACCCAGAAAGAGACGTCCGAGGTTCATTCCAGGATTCATGAACTGCAGAGACCTGTCGGGCTAGAGACATGCTCATTCCCTGCAGGGATTCCTACAGGAAATGCACAAACCATGAGCAGCACTGGTATCCAGCAAGGCATCCGACTGTCAGAGGTTGAGGCTCCATGCCAGCCAGTGCTCCATCTCTAAAGGCTTCTGCTTGCAGTCATTTTTAATTGAGCTTGTGAGTGGTTATTTATCAACATCAGCAATGGGTTGAGCTCTGCTCTTGACTCAAGGAAATGGAGCAAAGAAAAGCACCCTTCTTCTGTCCGTGAGATCTGTGAGCACAAGCCTGTCTGATAAATCAGAGTAGCTCCAGGCGAGGTATGCTCTGAGAAAATATGCTTGCCAGGAAGCCATCCTAAGGACAAGAGCTGCCCACCACTTAGAGGGTGGGAACCCAGTATTCTTCAAGTTCATGTCCCTAATACTCTTAACAGGACTTTTTTTTTTCTTATTAGATATTTTCTTTATTTACATGTAAATTTCTCCATTCCTAGTTTCCCCTCCAAAAAACAAAGAAACAAACAAAAACAAACCCCTGTTGCCTCCCCCCTCCCCATGCCTGCCACCCCACCCTCTCCCACTTATTGGCCCTGGCATTCCCCTATACTGGGGCACAGAACTTTCACAGGGCCGAGCTCTTCTCCTCCTATTGATGATCAAATTGCAATCCTCTACTATACACGTGCTGCCAGAACAATCAGACCCCTCCATGTGCAGTCCTTGGTTGGTGGTTGAGAGCCTGGGAGCCCTGAGGGTACTAGTTAGTTCATAGTTGTTCGTCCTAAGGGGCTGCAAACCCCTCAGCTCCACTGGTCCTTTCTCTAACTCCTTCACTGGGGACCCTGTACTCAGATCAATAGATGTCTGTGAGCCTCTACATCTGTATTAGTCAGGTATTTTAACAGGACTTCTTAAAGAAGCCTGAATTTTAAAATATCAGCAAGCTTTGTCAAAGAGGCCTGACTCTAAGAATGTGGCTGTTTGTCAACTGTGCAGTGGGAGCAGGAATTTCGATAATGCAATGCAAAGGGGAATCTTTCGTAAACAGGCACTACCATTACAGGGAAACTTGGCACTGCCACAGGCTATTAGTCATCCCATTCTGTATAGTACTTGTCTATGCATAATGACTTGGGGAGCACCTGCTTTGTCCTATTTTGTAGACAGTGGAGCCACACCACCTTTGGCAGACCTGTCATTTCCTCAAGGTCACACAACTGGTACAAAGGAAAGGCTGGAGCATCCTTGGTTCTCCTAGGAGGCTTTCAGTTGTGCCAGGTTCTATTGTACTATGGTGAGAATGTACTTCACTCATCTACCTACCTACCTACCTACCTACCTACCTACCTACCTACCTATCTATCTATCTATCTATCTATCTATCTATCTATCTATCTATCTATCTATCTATTCATCCATCTATCTATCTCCTCTGCCCCGCCACAGAACACAGAACACAGCTACTCATTACCAAGTTCAGGTGTGCGAGGCATTCTCTATGCTTAGTTGGGGATATGAGGGGTTCAAAGTAAGCAGTGAACTAGCATCTACTTGTTCACTTGGAGCGACAGAAGCCACACTGAGTATGATGCTAAAATGTCTGCCTTCTCTTTCACCACTGAGCATCCTGTAAGTGGTAAGGCCCCTGGATAGCCACACTCGGGAGCACTGCCAGTAGAAGCGTTCACTGGCCATGGCAACAGAATGCATGCTGTGTCCTCTATGTCTTTACAAGCAACCAGTGGAAATCCCCTGAGAACACCAGGATAGCATGGCTCTGTGACTGTTGAAGTCACCTTCCAGCACATGATGCTCACAGGACTCCAAACTGCTAAGAATGGGGCTCCTCAAACATTAAGATGGCCACCCTCACACCAGTCAAAGAAAGGGCAGTGGCTGTAAGTGTGGTCAGGAGATGCAGAGTCAGCAGGTCCCAGTGCACTCCATGACCTTCTGCCCTATCGAATGCTAGACAAGGACTCAGGACAATGTAACCCATGTCAGACAGTAGGGCCTGAAGTTAATCCTTTCTCCTCTATCCTACAGCACCCATGAAAACCCAGTGTTCCTTTGCATTAACAGTTTTTCCACTTTAAAAAAATGTTTGTTTGTTTGCTTGTTTGTTTCAAAAAGGGTCTCACTCTTATGGCACAAGCTAGCCCTGAACTCAGAGCATTCCTCCTGCTTCAGCTTCCCAAAGGGAAGGATCGCAAGTGCACCACCACACCTGGTAGCCAGAGTTCATTTTAAAGTGGTTAGAATAAATTGTAAGCATGTGGCTGTTGTTTTCATGGTTGTCAAGGAAGCACCCACTACTCATACAGTCTGAGTTCTCTCTTCACACTTGGAGACAGTGTCCCAAGACACCACTTAAAGTTCCTCATATCTCACCAAAACCAGAACTACAGAGGGGAGGAAGGAGGACCATCCCACACCATTATCCCTCCACACAGGAAAGGGCTCTTGCTTGCCACCTGATCCTAAATTTGGCTGTGATTTCCACAGTGGGACTTGAGCGAACATACTCCTTTCTAACCTAAGTGGTCCTCAGGCTTGAGTCTGAGTCTCTCCCATAGTCCCCCATGAAAAAGACATTCAGGCAGTAGAACCACCAGAAACCCAAGTGATGACTCTATCCTTGTTAGTAAGTCTCTGTAAGAGACTAAGAGCCAACAGAGTGGGCACAAAGCTGAGTCTGGAGCCACTGATCTGTGAACCGCTGACCCATGTGGTAATACCAGGAGACCATGGGACAACAGGAATAAATGTGGCTTCCTTGTGTTTTAGTAAATAGGATACAAAAGAAGTACCCCCCAAAGCAGGAACAAGGCTGCATTCACCTGAGATCCATGCCAGATCCTACCTTTCAAGCCAACCAGACCTGTCATCTGCCACACTTTGTTCACAAAGAAAAACTGGAAACATACACATACGCCTAGCCGCCATCTTACCCTCACTCACTTACTTCTGGGAACTCTGAGTCCACCTAAGCCCCTCCACTAATAGCCCTGCATTCTACCAGACAAGCCTAAGGCTTTTGGACCTCAGGGCACGGGCCTGGCTACTGAGGCTCAAACTTTCTCTCGCTCATCCCCTAAGTCCACTACAGGGGAGAGAGAGCTCCTGAGACCCTGCCCTGTTCTGGACCCCATAGTGAGTAATCTGCAGGGATCCCGTCAGGAGAAAGAGCCATCCCAGACTTGGGGTCTACAACAGAAGCAGCAAAAAGAGAGAAATCCTCGGGCTGTAGGATTTCTGCAGAGGGAGCATGACATCCAGCTCAGAGGAGATGCAGCTCCTGGGGTAGTCGGTGTGCAGAATATGACAGAGCGTACAGGCAGAAGAGCCTTCTACATAACCATGGTCTACACACCAATGCTGTGCAGTATGCGTGACATTGAACTAAACTGTTTATTTCTAATAATTCTTTTTTTTTAAATGCATGAAGCTCATTCCTATTCTCTGGCGCATGCAACTGTCCAGAAGCACATGCCGACGGTTCCTATCCCATGTGCATGTCACATTTGCTCGAGGTTTTTCCACAGTCGGCTTTCACACTGGACATTAAAGTTATCAGGTCTGAATAGGTCACTGCTCCCAGAGAGAGTGGGTTCCAGTCCTTCTCTCCACCACCCCACCCCTTGCCCACTCCGTAAGGCCGCAGGGCACTGCAGACAATGGTCTCCATGCCTCTTTGTCTAAAGTTAACCTTTCTCCTCATCACAGGAGCTGTTCCCTGGACAGCTCTCGGTTGTGGAGCTGTCGTGGCATTATGACTATTGCCATGTTCTCTGTATGGACCACTCTGTCTGGAGGAGTACTGGACAGCCAAGCCTTGTGGGGTCTCAGGAACCTTAGTAGGAGGGTATTGGGCTGAAGGTTTCCATAGTTTCAGTGATTTCCATATTTTCATTTTCCAGATTAAAAAAAAAAACAGTTTCAGAATCCCAGGGATTGATTGTTAAAGTTGCAGCTTCTTGGGCTTTAAACCAGAAATCTGCTGACATCTGTGGGTAAGTGTCAGGGAATTTACACACACACACACACAAAAGAACAGGCCTGGGGCTGGAGAGATGCCACAGATATTAAGAGTGCCTACTGCTCTTGTTGTTTCCCAACACCCACATGGTGGCTAACTCCGGTTCCAGAGGATCTGATGGCCTCTTCTGGTCACGGCATGCACTTGGTGCATGTGTGCTTATGCAGCCGCACTTGTCCTCATGAAAATAAATAAGTAAATATGGTGAATAAAATGAGCAAGCTCCACAGATGAACATCACCCACCAGTAGGATTGTGGGGCACTGTGAGGCAACATCTGCCCAGCCCTAGGAACCAGGTAGTAGGATAGAGAAACTCTCCCATATCCAGCTATAGAACAGGCTGGGGTGCTCAGGGAGGGAAGAGCCCAGCCCTGGCATTAAGCAGAGAGCAACTCAACAAAGTTCTGAAGGACGCAGGCCTTTTCTCCATGCCTAGCTTCTGATCTGCCCTCATGTATTGGGTCCTCAGAATGGCAAAGCCATAGCAGTGTGTTCATGGCAGCGCTAGAATAAAAAGAAGATAGACATGGATGGCTGTCTCCTCTGGTCTTCAGGATATCCTTTACATGCATCCCCCAAACCAATCAAGTTGGCTCCTCTCACGCAGTGTTTCGGGACACTCCTGGCAGAGGGGGAAGGAGTTCCCTCACCTGGCTTAAAACACAATGATTCCCCAGAGCCCAGCTTCCACACAAGAGGATTTGACTCCACAGCTGAGCTTATTAAGGTACCCCAAGCAAAGAAGGACCAGGAGAGCAGCAATGGACTTGGCACTCTGTCTTAGAAACTAGCCCTGGCAAGCTTGCCAGCCCTGAGTTCCAGGGCTCACATATTCCCAGACTGCACAAGGGAGCTCTGTTCCAAGTGGGAGCGCACAGGAGGCCAGAGCATCTATTCATATCCCTGAGATTTTCAGAGGCCTCCACTGACAGTGCACACAAGCTGGCATAGAGGTGGCACAAAAGGCCAGCATCCTCAGAAGCTCTGGTAAACTTCACAAAGACCAAGCGTCTTTTTCTACTGCTGACCAGCAGTTTACCTGTCATCCCAAACATGGGAAATGTGATCACATGCTGATCAGACTCCACATAACAGCTGATTTGGGATGAAAACAATGTCACTTTTTCTTTTTTTTTTTTTTTGTTTTGTTTTGTTTTTTGTTTTTCAAGACAGGGTTTCTCTGTGTAGCCCTGGCTGTCCTGGAACTCACTCTGTAGACCACGCTGGCCTTGAACTCAGAAATCCACCTGCCTCTGCCTCCCAAGCGCTGAGATTAAAGGCGTGCACCACCACCGCCCGGCACTTTTTCTTAAAAGAAGAAATACTGTTAATTTGGACAATGCATACTAGAACAGAATTCTCGGTAAATATTTAGATTGAGTGTCTGTGAAAGAAAGAGGTCAAATTAGTTATAATTAATCATAGATAACTCATGATTTAGTGTGCCTCTCATTAGAGAACCACTCGGTGAAAGACCCAGCAAGGCTTCAGACTCTGAGCCAAGCTCATGCGAAGAAGGAAGCATCCCCTCTTGCTTTGACAATGACAAACACAAGTTGAGTCCCCGCACCTCAGAGGGACCAGTTATGGAACAGAGGTGGGCTATAGTTCATTTTAAAACTCGGCACAGCTCAAAGCTCAGAAGGGATCAGAGTCAGGACTGTAATTGCCACAAAGCCTCCCACAGTCCTTGGGAGAGCCACTCAAATGCAGAAGCCCAGAAGCTCCTCCCTTGCATGAGGAAGCACCAGCTGGCATCATGGAGGGCACTGCCACCCTTCTGAGAGAAGGGTCTTATTTAGTAAATACATGAGTGATGGTTCTGAAAGGAAATACAGCCAGTGACCAGCAAGAAGACTATACACAGTCACCCACATGCAAAGAAAAAGAACAGAAACCTACAGGCACTGACCATTGAGGAGAGAGGAATGCACCCCTTTCTCCATAGGGAGGGCTTGGGATAGGGGTTCCTACACAAGTGTAGTTGCTGCCTCAGGACACGGTGAAAGGGTAGAAAGCCAGTTTCCTTTGGGAACTGCAGTCCTAGGCATGGAGGATACCCATGTGTATCATCTCCACACCTCCTTGGCTTGTTCCTTACGGTCTTCATCACCCCGTAGCCCTCTCCAATGCTCTGTTGCACACAGCTCTGCAGCCTCCCTTCAGGTCTCTCCAGCCCCCAACATCTTGAAACACATGAGCCTCTGGGGACATTTCATATTCAAACCACAGGAAGGGCTAGGAGATCCCGCAGGAAGTAAAGTGCCTGCTGGTAATACATGTGAGGACCAAAAGGTCAGAGTCCCAAAACCTATGTCAATGCAAGGAGGGGTAGCTCACATGGAATACGAGTAATTGTCAAATACACAGGGAACCCCATAGCAAGCTAAGACTAGCCAAATTAGTAAGCTCTGAGTTCAACTGAGTGATGTAATGACTGAGCAATGTAAAGACACCTGGCCATGCCAAATAATATCTGACCAAAATATTGGCAGAATGGCTCCACTAGCTAATGTGTAGGTGTGCACAACTCCCTGCCTCACATTCGCACCAGCCCCGATCATCAACATCCAATATGCGATTTTTGTCTGATGTAATCTTCTGCTGACAGGTTCCTTCTGTGATACATTGTGGTCATCCACTGGCGTAGAACTCCAGGGTTATGGGGTGGCACTGTCCCATTTTTTCCAGCAAAGCCTTACCTCCTAAATGTGAGCCAAAATAAGCCCCTTCCCTAAGCTGTCCCTGTTGGATACCCTGGCAACCAGAAGAGTGACTAATGCAAATGAGTTTAACATTAACTTGGTAAATAGCGAGTAAGGGGATTGCCCTTCCCAACGTGGGTGGCCTCATCCAGATAGTCTATTTCTTCTCTTGGTGACTCGATACCACAGACCAGGTAGCCCTATAGAAAAAGAGGTTTGGCTTGTGGTTCTGGAAGTGAAAGATCAAGGGTCATCTGGTGATAGTTCCTGGATGGCAAAGTCTCTAGGAAGCACAGAGTGTTGGATGGCGAGGACCTGAGAGCTTATGTGTACTTTCTGGTCTCTCTCCTTTTTCCTATAAAACTACCAGGGATCAATAATAGTCACCAACCTGATGACCTAATCCCAACATTCCTAAGGCTGCCATGTAACACTACCATGAAATAAATTCCACTTCCCATACCTCACAGTAGAAAATAAATTCCAAGACAAATTTAAGATGCAAATCATGGCACAATTGAAGGCCTGCCCAGAACAAAGTCATAGGTCCCTGGAATAAGAGGAAATCCACAGCAGATGACCTGACCTGGCCCACAGCTCTGGCACTTCTGCCAGGCCATTCAGAGTATTCTGGACTTGCCCATCTATATATACATTTCTAGAATAAATCTCTTTCCACATACAGAGCTTTTTCAACCCAATCAAACTTTGTTAGGTTGTAAATATAATAAACTGAAAATGTGTGATACACACCTGACCTACTGACCATTATATCTTAGCCTTTCCTGTCCTAATCAAAACACTCACCTTAGCCTATAGTTGAGGAAAAATTACCACACTGATGGTGTAAGGAGAGGTTGGCAGTTCAAGTTGTGTGTAGAGAAGAAAAGGAAGAACTAGGCATTAGTGTGGGCCAAACCATATCAAGTCCAAAGTCCATCAGGCTGAAGCCCCCAAGCCAAGGATGAACCACATGTCTAAGCACGAATTCTACTCATTCTGTTTCTCTGGAACACTCCCCTGTAAACTTCCCATGATTCTCCACGTACCAACAGTTCAATGACCACAACATGAGCATGTGTGTAGTTTGGAGAATAATGAAAATAGGCTGCCTTGCTCTATCTGACTTAGTGCTCTTCCTAGCCATTGCTGCACCTGTCTGAACTCCCAGCCTCCTTCTCTGCACCCCAACCTATCCTCACTCCTGTTTCTAGAAGAAATGACAGCTTGAGGCTTTCTTCCTCTCTTTCAGTGCAGAGACAAATTCTGAACACAAGAGATTTAAGATCAGTGGTTCTCAATCTTCCTAATGTTTGCAGTCCTCTAATACAGCTCCTCACATTGTGGTAACCCACCCCCAACCATACAATTATTTTGTTGCTATTTCATAAGTGTAATTTTACTATGGTTATGAATCACAATGTAAATATCTCTTGTGCAGAATATCTGATATGCAACCCCTGTTAAAGGGTCTATTCTTAAAGAAGTTATGACCCACAGATTGAAAACCACTGTTCTAGGGCTGGAGAGGTGGCTAGGCTCACAATCAAAACTATAAGATGAAATCTAACATGAGAAGAATCAGAAGAGAGCACCCCAAGCAAGAAGGTCATAGTGTCCTGATGGGGCCTCCCAAACTGCTTCTATGGACAGAAGAGATCCCTGCCGTGCAGGGGAGGCTCACAGGGCATCAGTAGGCTCTCCTGCAACAATGTACCATCTCATCCCACAACTGGAAACATCTTCATACTCTTCTTGCCTTGAGAACTTAGTGGTCCATTAAGGCAGACACTGGTATGGAGAATGTAGGCAGTGTGATGGGTGCATGTCAGTGTGTCAGCTTTCTGCTCCCTGAGGAATGAGGCTCGAAAGGATGTGATAATTAGTTCTGTGCCTGAAGACATTTAAAACCTGGTGCATTTGGGCTCAGAAAAGCAAGCACGTAGCAACAGTGGTGAGAGACCAGGGAAGATAGCACCTGAGTATTGCATGTGATGCTTGTCTTGGACATCTGCTGTTTCCTCCTCCTTGCTGGCCCACCTTACTGCAGAGCTGATGGAGAGAGCTGGCACTCCATGCTCCTCTAGAGAGGGTGCCTGGAGAGCTGTGAATACCTGCCGCCAAGTAAGAGAACCGGGAGGTGTGAACATCTAGGAAGAGATTTGGCTCAACAGCACAAGAGCGATAAAGCCCAGAAACAGCTCCAGCTCTCCCCAGTGCCAATGGCTGTAGTCCTAATGGGTGCCCTACAGAGGGACAAGGGGCAAGGAGACAGATTGTACTTAGGAGACCCGCTGAAGACGGTATTACCATGTTCTAAGCTTCCTCCTGATTCCTGCAGAACAGCCCGGGTTGTCTTCCTGTTTGGAAACTGTCTGCTCTGACCCAGAAAACTTCATAGACAATTTCTGTTTCCAGGCCACATGGCTCCAGTCTAGAGTCACACTGCTGGGTGAACCAGAATCACAGTGAGGGAGTATGGCATGAAAAGATGTAGGACTTGAATATTACCTAGGCTCTGGGCAAGAACAAGCCACCCACCCTGCTCAAGGAATGTCCAACCTCCAGAGATGCAGCCGCCAGCTGGCCTGGTTAATGTAACCTTGATTCAGCCACACTCATCCCTATGAGACCGTATTTGCACAACGTACACAGCAAAGCCATCCTGAACTCTATACAGTGACCCAAGTTACCTTCCCATCTCAGCCAGGTCATCTGGTTCTACCTTTATTTACACCAATAACATTTTATAGAAACCAAATCAGATCAAATAAAAAGTTAACAACAACAAAAGTTGCTGTCCAAACATACTCAAACTATGGACCTAGAATTTAATCTAAGGTGTAGTAAGAAAGAGAAGTCACTCTACTTTTCTAGACCTCAGTTTCCCTTATGGTGATATAACGTGATACAGGATTTGTTGTAAGGTGAAAGGGGCTTATGACTGAAACAGGAAGCACAATACAGGTGTACATGCCTGCATAGTGTCAGGATACTCAGCCCACATCTCCTGACTGCGGGGACCAGCCTTAGAATTCCTGCTGGTGCCCTATAACAGGGTCATTCATTGTATCTGGCCACACCCTGATTCTCCTTTATTGGCATTTTGGCCATTTTTGCCATGCTCCACCCTTTTGGTCAGAAGTGAGGATAAGGGGACAGCTATGTTGTTGCCTTGATCAGCCTATGTGTTCACAGAATTGATTCTAACCCTTTCTCATTGAAATAACAATTGCATTCAGACTTATTTTGTCAGAATCCTACTCTTTGGCACTTTGGCAAAGTCACCATGACAGTATGCATGTGTTTGTGTGCATGTATGTGTGCATGTGTGTATTCGAGCGTAGGCATGTATTCATGTTTGCCTATGTATACATGAGTGTGCATATATGCAAATTGTGTGCATCTGTGTGTACTTCTGTGTTTGTGTACACATGTGTGCATATGTGTTCAGACTTGCTCAATGAATTAATTCTAATTCTAAAAAAGCTCCGAAAACTAAAACCTCAAAGGCATTTTATCACCTTGTAATTTTTCTTATGGCAACTACTGAGGTCCACAGGGAAGTACGGCTTGTCCCCAGCAGCAGCACAGCCTGCAAGGCTTCCCTGGGTGACACGGATATCACCGACAGAAGTAATTGGCACTGGGTGGCACCAATAAAAACAGCAGTCACAATCCTAATGATGCCAAAGTAATTGGATTGAAGCATGAAGTTATTAGATAGAAAAAAAATGCTAACAGTTCTCACTGACCAGAGCACAGCTCCACTAGTCTCCTCTCTGGCACGCTCTGCAGAGGGCAGTCTAGGAAAACACACAGCCCAGAGGCATCTGCCTAGGACTGGAGCTCTACCTCTATGGCTTACTAAGAATGTGACTTTGAAAGTGTCCCATGAGCTGCACTTTGATCCTGGTCCTTGCTTGAAAACCTGAAGTTTTGGAAGGCCCAGTGAGGCTAGTGCACACTGGATATTTTAAACAATAGATATTACCCAGCTTAGTGTCTGGTACAGAGTAAATACTGATGATGGCTCTCTTGCCAAAGTGGGGAGATGTATTAGAAACAAGTTATTGCACTTGTTGCTTGATGCCCCAAAGAAGACAAAGGTCTTCTAATATCTGTGGAAAACAAATAAGACACAGGGTTATGATCAGAGCATCCTCTGTAGGTGGGTGTATGTGAAAGAGATGTAGGGAGAGGGAGAGGGAGAGAGGCAGACAGACAGACAGACACACACACACACAGAGAGAAAGAGAGAGAGAAAGAGAGAGAGAGAGAAAGAGAGAGAGAAAGAGAGAGAGAGAGACTCAGAAGATAGACAGTCTTGCAGAGCTCTGACAGTAGGTGTTTTACCTAGGCTTAAATATTGACTTCACCATTAATCAAATGATAACCATTGGTGGCTAGTCAGTATATATGAATACATTTTCTCTGAGGATTGTGAAAGGATTGGGTACATTTACATATGGACACTATCGAGATTACATCTTAAGTTCTCAGTATCAGTCATCCATGTGGACCCAGGTTATCAAAGTAAGACCTCTGCCTGTGTATGTAAATATTACAGGAACCACTCAGCCCATGGGCTGACACATGAGGACTGCAAGTTTCACGGTGCTGTGGAGCATTAGAGTCACTATGGAGTCAGCTAGAGCAGTTGCTATGTGTATGGAGCCTTATGAGAAAGGCTTGCTGATCTCCTTTCTAAAGCTGTCACACTTTCCACTTCTATCCACAGGTAACTTAAGATGCTAACATGCAGCCCTGGAGAGACTGCTACCTACGCCAGGGGCCACTAAGGGGACTGCTGGTTTATTTCTCATTGCTGGGATAAAATACCCTAACAAAAACAATGTAAGGAGGAACGGGTTGATCTGGGCTTATAGTTCCAATCCACCACATTGGGAAAGACTTGACAACAGGTCGGGGGCAAGGCATGAAGCATGTAGGCAGAAGCAGGAAGCTGGCTGCTCAGGTTGCATCTACACTCGGGAAGTAGGAATGCATATATGCACACCTGGTGTTCAGCTACCTTTCTATATGCTTATACAGCCCAGAGTCCCAAACTACAGAATGGTAACCCCCCCACACACACACACACTTTCAGGTTGGGTCTTCCTACTTCAGTTAAGACAATGGAGACACTCCCCAAACATGTGCATGAGCCAATCTTACATAGATGGTCTCTCATGAAGACCTATTTTCCAGGTGAGTCTAGATTCTGTCAAGTTGACACTACTGTGGATAAGCCAAGGCCAACCATGAGATACAACTCTTAGTGTCTCAGACACACTCCCACCCATGACCTGAGTAACAAGAATACTAGTAGCTCTCAAAACCCATCTTTCAGTCTTCGGAATGAGTAACTGAAGCTCAGGTCCTTAGGCATTGCTAATTAGTGAGCTTAATTATCACATTAACACTTGCCACTGGGATTTTCTTCACTTTTAGTCATCTTTTGTGCTGTTATTCCAATTAATTGTGTTGGAAGACCATGAGCCTGAGCTTCAAAGAATAACGTGGTGATTTTTTGAAGTATGGTGTTTGATCACAGGATTGCCTCAGACAGTTCAGCATCTGGAAAGGAGAGTTGGAATATTATGCAGTCCTTCATGTTTATAAGAACTGGCAATAGAGACCTATTGTATCTACAAGTAAATGTGTTTGTACATACACACACACACACATACATACATACATACATACATACATACATAAAAACATCTGTGGCATATCTGTGGAAAACAAAGAGGAGACAGGGTTTATCATCAAAGAACCTTCCACAGGTGGGTGAATGTGAAAGATATGTAGGGGGAGAGAGAGAGAGAGGGAGAGAAGATTGGGGAAGGAGAGGGGGAGGGGAAGAGGCAGACAGACAGATACATATACACACACAGGAGAGAGAGAGAGAGAGAGAGAGAGAGAGAGAGAGAGAGAGAGAGAGAGAGAGAGAGAGGCATGTTTTTATCTGACATCTTGGTTATCTATCAGAAGTTTTTTTCTATTTATATTCATTTGCTTGGTGCCATACACACCTTTCACTATTTCTCTTTACCCCAAATCCTAAAGTTGAGACTTTTCCCCGATGTCTTCTTGAAGCTCTCTCATGGAACTAGATGGCCATTTTGACAATATGCATACAATGTTACAGCCATGTGTCACATCAGGCTTCTCAGTCCTTCTTGTGCATGGTTGGCAGCTGTTATTTTTCCTCTATCTGTGATAAAACATCAAGATGAAAGTAAGTTAAGGAGGTTTGTTTTGGCTTACAGTCAAGGGTGCAGTCCATCATGGTGGGGAGTCATGGCAACAGGAGCTTGAGGCAAAAATGTCATGTCAGGGAGCAAAGAGATGAATGCTGGTACTCAGCTCACTTCCACTTACATACACAGTTCAAGACCACAACCCAGGAAATGGTGTTGCCTGCATTCCAGGTGTTTCCACTTCATCAATCCCAATCAAAATCCTCTCACAGACATGCCTAGAGGCTAAACCAGTCTTGACAGTTCCACCTAGATGTGTCTGGAGGTTTCTCCCTAAAGTATTCAGGCAACTTGACATCTAATGTTAACCATCACAACAGCCACCCTTCCACCAGAGAACCTTCCAGCTTTGAAGGTTTCACCCCATGAAAGGGACTGAGAATTGCAGGTTCATCTGTAAGTCCCCAGCACTGGCCAGCAAGGCTGAATAAGAGGCTCCCATACGTCTTCAGTGTTGGTCTGAACAGGCTGAGGCACATGGGGAAGGGACTTCACCTACATGGGGAAGAGACGAGGCAGGATGAAGTCTGCGGCTTGGAGCTGGTAAACTCAAATCACAGCACTTGACAGCATGGATGATTATTAATAATTGCCTCGGGGAAGAAGGTACAAAAGAGGCCTGGACGGAAGGAAAGGTCACCCTACGTGTAGGAAACGAGCAAAGCCCAGACCCACAGGAGAAATCTCAGATCCAAATCCCAAAGCCACCTTCACCTGATTTTGGACCCCTGAACCTCCCAGGTGCTTTCCCAATGAGCCATGAGAGGACCTCTGTGTCACCTGACACTCATCTCCTTCCCTCAGAACCTGGCTCATTTGAGGTCAACAGTGTATGGCATCAATTATACAGATCCTCCTCATTGTAAAAACTGAGGTGACATTTGGGTCCCTTCACAGCTGAGAACTCTCAAAGTAATCAAGATGGCTTGGGGAAAGGTGAAGAAACATGAGGGGAGAGAGTGACATTAATACACAAATTCATCTTAAGGCCAACAGCAATAAGTTGCCAAGATTTGATCTTTTTAAGTCTATCAACATATTTTCATACGACCAAATCTAATTGTCTGTCTCTTTGTGAACTGAAGTTCTCAAACATCACCTACTTGGGGGAGGATCCTCTCAAGAGGTGACATCAGCTCTAGGGGTGACATTGGCCAGGATGACATCATCCCTGGGGGTATTAGAGGCCCTGGAAAGGCATCACCCCGGGGGCTACGGTATCAGCTTTGGGCAGGAAATTACTTCTAGGGTTGATATTGCCTGCTGGGATCATCACCTCTCCAGGAAACAACAGCACTGGGAAGGTATCTCCTTTGGAAGTGATTCAGACATAAAGACAGTGACTCAGCCAGACAACAAAAATGCTAGGAAAGGAAAGAGGTGGAAGGGAAAGTGAGAGCAAACAAGCTATTTGAAGGACACTGAGAAGGCTAAGCATTGGGAGATGAAGGCCAGGTGGGAGGAGCTAGATGGACATGCTGGGGAGGGGCCTACAGTGCTGAATAGCTCACACTGACCTGAGGCCTCACTCACCTGAGTGAGGAAGGGTCTGATGCTGAGAAGAGATGAGATATTACCTGTGTTACAGGAGGCAGAAAAGTTAACGTAGGGACAGCAGCAGTCCAGTCCTGGTCCCGACTGGATAAAGACCAGGCATAGAAAGCATAGTACAGGGAGTGGCTAGATCACATTAGCCTTGGAGCAAAGGGGTTTAGATTAGATGACAGGATGGGTTAGGGGGCAAGGGTGAAGGGACCCAAGGTAGACCAGCACCTCTCTGGTTTCTATTTGAAGAACTGGGAGTCGGTGGTGGTGCCCTGTTGGCTAGATGTGCTGGGCACTGTAACTCCAGACGCCAATTATCTATCTGTGCATGTCGAAGCATGTGCTATCCCTCCAAGCCTGATAGCTTATTAATCACTCTGAATCCCATCTCCCTAGGGATAAAATTAGAAGCTCTATTGTGGGGACAAGACTTAGATGGCAAGTAGAAAGGTGACAAATACTTCCTGCCATGCAACAGACGCCTGAGAAAAGTTGTCAGCCTCAGATTCCAGTGAAACCTGCAGCTTACAGAGGGCTGGCCCACACCTGGACACAGCATGCTGCCTTCTGTCAGAGTCATGGCTGCCTGACGGGAGGCCTGGAGAGGTCCTTGAGAGTAAGACACACGCAGCACATTCAACCAATGAAGATGCCTAATGGGCCTGCCTACTCCTGTTTTTGTGAGGGGTTGAGTCCCCCCCCCCAGAGAGCACTTGCAAAAAGAAGAGAGGGGGTTGGTTATGTGACACTGTCGCATTAAAGATGGCTCCAGGGACAGAGTCTCACACAGCGAACTGTCAAAATACAAGTCCTGTGTCATAGTGAAAAGCTAAGAAAAGAAAAAGAAACAAAACAAACAAACACGACTCTAAAAATCAGTTCAGAGTCTGTAAGATCTAGGCGAGAAGCCCTTGTCTCCACTCTGTCGCCAAATAATCTCCACTCTGTCGCCAAATAGTCTCCACCAGACTCTCTCGAGTGTTCCTTAGCTTCAGCTTGCACAACAGAGCACCCGTACAGCAGAGATGACTGGCCTAGGACAGGCTCAGCCTCTAGTATGCAGCTGCCTGGCAGGTCTAGCAGTGTCCAGGTGCTGGAGGACAGTTGGCCCCAAAGGCACAGAATAGAGGATTAGGCAGAGTAAGTAGAGGGTGTCCTGTAAAGGCTGAGGGAACCACAGCAGTGTGTGGTAAGGAAACAACTATCAACCATGCTTGCTCCCTTAGGGACCTGTTAGTTCAGGGGAGCTGCCCCCCAGAAACCCCCAGGGATACCCCCACTGGGACAAGAGCTCCCAGCAAGAGGTGGGCTCTGCAAGCCCTGAGGCTCCAGACAACAGCTGCCAGTGATCAGATTTCATCCTAGCCCAGGAACCCTCTAGCCCTCAGGGGACATTGTGTCGCCTCTCCTGCTTCCAAAGGCAGGTTTGCTTGCCCAAGTTTTTGCTAAGTTGAGATGTCTTTGTTCCCATCTAAGATTTCCACTTTGAATCCCTAGAACAAAATAATAAATATACCCTAAGAGCTCTCTGTTCAGTCAACTCCCACAAATGTCTCTCTTGAGAAAGTTCCCACACAGAGGGTTTCAAAAGATCTTTTACAACAAAGGAGCTATTTGTGTGTGAATGCATGTGACTATGGACATGTGTGTGAGCACATATGTACATGTGCATGAGTGAACATGTACATGTGCCAGTGAACATATACATAAATGTGTGCATGTATGGATGAACATGTATTGTGTATGCATGTACATGTATATGAGGGACTACACATGTACATGTGCATGTGTGTGGGTACAAATGTACATATTGTGATATGTATATGTATATATGTGCATGTGTATATGTGTATGTGTGTATATGTATGTGAGCAGGTGTATGGGTGTACATGTAGATGTGCACAGGTGTACATATATATGTGTATGCATGTATGTGGGTGTATATGTACATATGTGTGTACACACGTGTATGAGTACACATGTGCATGTGTTCTGTGTATATGGATGCACATGTAAGTATGCATGGGTGCACATGTACATGTGTGTCCATGTATGTAGATGTGCATGTGTATGTGAAGAGTACATGTACATATACATGTATATGTGTATGTAAAGGGCAGAGGAGAAGGCACATGTACATGTGGGGAGGTGGTTAGAGGAGATCCTCGAATATCTTTTCATCTGGAGCCACTCTGTCAAGTAGGTTACTTTGTCTGGTCAGTCAATGGGATTCTCCTGTCTCCACTTCCCCAGCCAGGATTACAAGTATATACTACCACACCAGAGAACTCATTGCAGTCGAGATGTACCATGTAAGCCAAGGCTGTAGTCATATAAATGGCTTTGGGCACAGACCTCTGCAAGGCTCTAATTCCGTGAGCAGTTTTAATCTATCCAGAGATACAAGACCTAAAGACCAGTAGCGTAAGGTCCACTGCTTTGATGCCTGAACCCAGGAGGGGCATAGATTCTCAGGGCTACCTTAGATTCTCTGACCAGTGTGGAAGTCCAAGAGGTGTGGAAATCTGAGACCAAGGATCATCTTTTTCCATCTGTACATACAGCAACATAGAGCCCTGCAGAGAAAGGCAACCAAGCAGACTCAAATCAGCAAGAGAGGGAGACAGAACAGCTTGGAAACCATCTGTCCAGGAGTGCCCTACTGTCCACTCCACTCCCAGCTCTGAGTAGCCTGTACTGGCTGCCACTGGGGAACCCATTCACGCGCACATTGACTCCAGCCTTCTTTTCTCAAGGCTTTTCCCAGCCACAAAAGAACTGTTGCATGAATGACATACTTAGTGACATCAGACTGAATAACACTGTATTCAGCACTGAGCTCCACATGCAGCAGGCCAGTGAGTTCCACAATCCTATGCCCTTCTCCTCTCATCCTCTCTTACATCCAAGGAGTCTTAGCATGATGACTACACACCCCCAGGTTAGGATCCAGGTTTCAAACCCAGACTAGCTCAACCTCAAGGCTACACTCTAAACTGCCAATAGTAGCAATGTCCATTGGCAGGTAGGAGCCCAGAAGCAAAGTTTAAAGTAGATAGCAAGCTACCTACCTCAAGCTCTCCTTGACTCTCCACTGAGTATTAACTGAC
>NW_022196912.1:44873188-44899639 GCF_008632895.1 Mastomys coucha | reverse complement strand
AGTTTAAAGTAGATAGCAAGCTACCTACCTCAAGCTCTCCTTGACTCTCCACTGAGTATTAACTGACTGGGCCATTCAACATGCATGTACTTAGAGTGTGTATTAGGCAGGGTTCTCTAGAGGACCAGAATGGATAGAATGAAGTACACACACACACACACACACACATACATGTACACACACATATGGGATTCACTATAGTAGCTTACAGGTTGTGGTTCAGCAAGTCCAACAATGGCTGTCTATTAAGGGCAAGTCCAAAAATCCAATAGTTATTCAATCCATGAGACTGGATGTCTCAGCTGGTTCTCAGTATGTGATGGAATCCCAAGGAAGTAGTCTATAATGCCAGTGAAGGAATGGACTTGCCAGCTAGAGCAAGGGAACACAGACAAAATCTTCCTTTCTCAGTGCCCTTTATATAGGTTGCTGGCATAAGGTATGAACCAGGTTAAGGTGCATCTTCCCAGCTCAAAAGATTTGGCTTGAAAGTGGGGCTTTCCACTTCAAGCAATTTAAGAAAAAATCTTTCACAGGAGTCCATGGCCTCTTGGGTTTTAGTTAATTTCAGATGTGGTCAAGTGGACAATCAAGAATAGCTACTACAGAGCTGTGTCCAGCCTTTATCACCGGGGTTCAGGACCCCCAGAACAAGTTGGCAAACACTTTCAGTCAAGCTGAAAGGAGCCAGTAAGTGGTAGGAAATCCTGGAGACTCTGAAGCAGAAGGGACCTCTTCAGGATCCACCTCCCTGAAACCCACAGTCAGAGGAATAGCTGAGTGGCCCCCATCATTTTCTGCTGAGGCCTAGCCACCACCTCCCTTTGGTAGGGTGACATTGACAGCTCCACCAGCACCCACGGGGACCCCCTGAAGGTGCTTCCCCCATCTGCTGACAAAAGTTCTGCTGTAGCCCTTCGGATCCCTGTGCACACCTTCCATCTGCCAAACCATGTCATGATCAGCCAGGAGAGGCTTCCTGTTCCCACGGTGACATTCCCAAAAAGCTGCAGAAGTGATCACTCAGACAAGTTCCTCCATCCTGTCAATATTTTCAATAAACAGCCCTTTGCTTGAGTGCTCTCAGGAACATGATTAACATAATTCCCTTCCCTTCCTCAAAATGTGATGTTTACAAGGCTATTCTGGTGAGAGCTGAATACAGGCTGACGGGGGGGGGGGGGGGGGGGGGGCTATGCTGAATCCATATTCCTGTTTACTCTTAATATTCGCACTGCCAGGACAGGAGCTGCAGAGTCAGGAACACTTACCCTCGCTTCACCACTTCTTGGGGGCATTTTGTTGAGAAATGCAGATATTCCCTGGAGGGAAAGGAGCCTATAAAGTCTGGGGAACCCACAAGCTGAGCCAGCGTCTATGATGGGGACAGGCTATTTGTTTTCTAAATGTCAGTTCGTGTTTTACCTCTTCTGAGAAGCCCTCCCTGGCTCTTCCTTCCACTCTTTACCAGTGGAGTTGAGTCCTTCTCTGGATCCCATTAGAATTTTTATTTGTGTTATTCTGCTCATAATATCTTCAGATATAAATGGAGGGCTGGGGAGAGAGCTCAGGCAATAATGTGATTGCCTTGTATCATGGTTTGAATATGAAATCCTGTCCCCATAGGCTCATGTGTTTGAATGCTTGATCACTGTGATGCTCTGGAGCTTATGGAACCTGTAGGAGGTGAAGGCTTCCTGGAGGAAGTCTATCACTGGAGGCAGGGTTTGGGGTTTTATTGACCTGACTCACTTCCTGTGTCCTTTCTCTGCTTGCTGATCTCCTCTGCCTGACTGCCAGTGGCAGCCTCATGCTGCGACCACCTTGTCTCCTCCCTCCCCCACACCTCCCCCCCCCACCCGCATGAAGGCAAGGGCCCCTGTAGGCTCAGATGTGTAAATACTTAGTCCCGACTCGGTGGGACCACTTGCAAAGGATTAGGAGGTACACCCTTAGTGGAAGAGGCGTGTCACTAGGGTTGGCTTTGAGGTTTCAGAAGCTCACACTGTTCCCAGTGTGAATCTGCCTCTTGCTGATGGATCAAGATATGAGCTCTCCCCGGAGTTTCTGCTCTCATGCCTTTGATCCATCATGATGGACTCTAACCCTCTGAAACCTCAAGTCCAGTTAACTGCTTTCTTGTATAAGTTGCCTTGGTTGTGGTGTTTTATCACAGCAACAGAGAAGTCACTAAGACACCTGAAGCACTAGGACCTGAGGCCAATCTCCAGAATCCATATAACAATGAGCTGGGTGTGGTGGTCCACATTTGTCATCCCAACACAGGAAAGTGAAGTCGGGAGGATCCCTGGGAGTCACTGGCCAGTCAGACTAGCCTACTGAAAGAATTCCAAGCCAGAGAGAGACTCTTTGGGGGGGGGGGGGGGGGGGAAGAGTACATCAGATCTAAAGAATAACACCCCAGATTGTTCTCTGGCTGCCACACATATGTACACATGTAAGTATAGACACATTCTCACGAATGTGCCAGCACACACAATAACATTTACACTAAGTAAATATGCTAATCTACCTGCTTCTGATACTCACTTATTACCCATGGGCCAAGAACAAGTTATTGTAGTCCTAGCTTCCAACTGTGGTGGATACCTCTGAATGTCTGGTTTGGGTTACCAGTATCTGTTCTAGTATCTGTTTCCACCATGCTCCTTGGGCCTTCAACCTAGGCTGGGCCTAATGGCTTCTCTAAAACAGAGCACATCAACAATGAGCGGATTCCCTAGCTTAGTGTTTTGTGTTTCTCACCTATATGCTGTCCCTCGGAACCCTCCAAGGGAAAGCTGCCATCATCTTGGGTTAGCTTTGAGATGGTCACATAACAGGGCATCAGGTTGCTGTGAGCAAACAGACAGCACATAAGGTCTTGAAATGGTGTTCTAACCCAAAAGACCCAGCTGAGCAACCTGTGAGTGCCTAGGCAACAGATATAGCCCTCTGAGTCTGTCTCTTTATGTGATGTCTCAGCTTTCAGTGAAAATCACATCTTCTAGTGGAAACAAGACCTAACTTTTGGGACATTTCACTTGTCAGGGTAACTGCGTGTGTTGCGTATGGTTCCCTCCTGTGATGCCAGGCAGCGTTCACACACGTCCAACTCTTGGGCAATAAACAGAAACCTGAAGATGCAGGACTGCTGAGGTAGGATGTTGGTAAGGGACATGTGCTGAGTGCATCTTGAGCTTACAGTATTTTCAACCTATGGTGCATCTATCAAGATGTAACCCTATTGAAGTGAAGGAACAGTCAACTGAAATGCATGTGTTTCATGTACCTAAGCTTTGGAGCAATTTGTTACACAACTGTACTCTCTAAATGACGAGTGTTCATTGCTGCTCTGAATGCCTAGCTATGCAAGCTGCAGAGGCAGAACACACCAGCATCTTGAAACATAAATGAGATCATTTAAAAAAAATGATACCTGCTTCTAATTACTTTCAGGCGATATGATATGGCGAATTTGAGACTAATCTTGGCTGAATAACTCCATGTTTGAACACAAGTCTGTCACAGGTGGACCCATGGACCTCAGAATGTATATGTAACTTCTCCTAGTCTGAAAGGTAACTGTTGAATCCCAAACTTCAGCTTACTGTAAGAATTTCTCCAAGCTAATTTTAGCAAATATTCACTAAAGCAGGCATGGTAGCACAGGCATGCAATCCTAGAACTTGGAAGGCAGAAATCAGGATTGCTAGCTTGGGAGGCAGAAACAGGGTTGCTAGCTGTTTGTGGCAGTCAGAGCTACATAGCTAGATTCTGTCTCAGAGGGAAAGAAAGCAGTACTCACTAGTAACACTGAATTGCAGAGCCTCTTCAGAACTTCAGCTGTATAAAGGCCAATATCACCTCTGCCCTTGTGATTTCAGGGTGTGCAGTTTCAGGGCTTGCATGGTCTCCATGACCATATGTAATACATAAACTTCTGTGTCTGCTCCCTCCTTTGCACCCAACTCTCATAAGAAATTCAACTGTACAAAAACAAAATAGACAAAGCAAAATATCCTTCTTCTGTTTCCAATGGCTTTGACATAAGACACCTAGATGAAGCCATCAGTTCCCTGTCACTGAAATGCAGAGCTGAAAAGGGGGCCCCACTATAAATGGAAACTCTGTGAGACCAGAGTAGAGAGGGGTTTTAAGAATGAGCTGGTATTTGTCAAGACTCTAGAAAGCCATGGTTGGTAATGCAGGCCTATAATCCCAGCACTTTAGAGGCTGAGGCAGGAGGATCACAGGTTCTGGGTCAGCCTAAGCTACAGAGTTCCAGACCCAGCCAGGATAACACTTGGAAACCATGTTTTTAAAAAAGAAAAAAAAAGAGAGAGAAAGGAAGAAAGGAAGAAGCAAGGAGGAAGGGAGGGAAAGGAAGGGAGGAAGGAAGGAAGGAAGGAAGGAAAAGAAAGAAAGAAAGAAAGAAAGAAAGAAAGAAAGAAAGAAAGAAAGGAAGAAAGAAAGGAAGAAAGAAACAAAGAAAGAAAGAAAGGAACAAAGAAACAAAGAAAGAGAAAGAGAGAGGCAAGGAGGGAGGGAAAGGAAGGAAGGAAGGGAAGAAGAAAAAGAAAGATAGAAAGGAAGGATGGAAGGAAGGAAGAAAGAAAGAAAGAAAGAAAGAAAGAAAGAAAGAAAGAAAGAAAGGAAGGAAGGAAGGAAGAAAGAAAGAGGAAGGAAGGAAAGAGAGAGAGAGAAAGAAAGGCAGGAAGAAAGAAAGGCAGGAAGAAAGGAAAGAAGGAAGGAAGGAGGAAGGGAGGGAGGGAGAGGGAGGGAGGGAGGGAGGGAGGGAAGGAGGGAGGAAGAAGGTTTTTTTTGCTGGGCTAAATGATGCCCGTAATGCACTGAGGAAAGTCACAACAGTCTGAATTGCTGCAAAGAACAACTGACATCCAAATCTGTGGCTCAACCAACTGTACTACCTGGCTCAGTGGGAGACATGGATGCTACTGCTGTCCTAGAACAACAGGCATCACCTGTCCCAGGTTGTCACACACTTTCTTGTCACCTTTGATTTTAGTCTGTTGAATGTTATACCTAAGAAGTCTGACGACTTCATCTATGATAAAGAGATTAACCTTGGGAAAATGTTCTTGTCTGCTATATCCAAATGAGAAATGAGAGCCATTTCTACCCACATCTGAGCCAAATAAGCAAAGCACAGGGTCCTAAATGGATTAGTGCTTTTCCATAAAGTAGAAAGGCGATTACCCAGCATGCAGGACCTGGCCTGCCCTACATGTTAGCAGAGTGGCTTATCTGCCTTTTCACTAGCTGTCAGTGAAGTCCCTTTGATAGGAAGTCCTAGTGCAACTAGAAGCCTGTGTTCAAGAAAAGAGAGGTAAATGGGCTCTAGGTAGGTAGGTCAGCTGCAGAGACAGCTACCGCCTACTGGCTGGCCATAGCTTACTGCTACACTTGGACCACCTTGGTAACCTTAAGAAACCAATATCCTGACTCCTTCTGTGAGTAGCCATTGTCCAGTTAGGAGAATATTGAGTGGAGAGACCTCAGATATCTCCTATGAACTGAGGACCAACTATATAGGGTAGCAGAGGGTTGGAGAGAGAGCAGGAAACACCTTAATGCTCGAAAAGAAGAAGACTGGGGAGGAGGCACTGGGACTGTCTGCTAGTCATAGGAGTGTGGGGGGGCACAACACGGGGTCCCACTAGATTTCTGGAAAACCAGGGCAGTAGGCACAATGAAGCCAAATTTCTAAAATGGACTCACTCACTGGAAGTAATATTTACTCTTACACTGATGTCTTTTGTCCTGCTCTGTATAGCCCATGGGGAACTGGAAGGATCAGGCTTTGGTATTTGAAGGTAGGTCCAGCTCAGCTTTCATTCTCATGAGAAGAGCCTTAAGCGCATGCTCTGTGGGCTGCTGGCTCATCCCTGCCCAGGACTCTCCAACTCTCTGCACAAGCACCAAGTGTAAGACTTTATCTGAATCAAAGGTTGGTCCCTTTAGGAATGAGTGTCTATGCCTGCACAGAGCAGCAGACTCTAAAACCCCATCAACCCCTGAGAGAAGAGGGTGGGCAGGGACTAGTCCAGAAACAGGCTGGCAATCCCATCCTTCTCTGGCCATGAAACTTTAGATTATTGAACCTTTATCACCAACAAGTTTACAAGGATCACAGCTTGAGAAGAAAAGACAGGTGTTTATAGCTCTGGTCTCTCAAAACTCTAATTAAACCACATGGGAGGTTGTAAAGAGTAGAATGTAAGGGTAACTTTTATTTACCTGATGTGTCATCCTGGAGGCTTACTGTCTCCGTCTACTAACCTGCCTAGTCCTGGAAGCTTCTAGCCTCCATACAACCTAATCTGGGCATGGAATGTTTTCAGCCTCTGACACTTACTGCTGAAGAAGCTCACCCTGTCTAGCTCTTTCTGGCTGGTTCAAGTCAGCTGTTATGGCTCAAACTCCTCTCCAAGCTGCTTCTCCTGAACTGCTCTGCTTGGCTTTGTACTAATGTTGCCAATATGTTCTAATCTACTGATTCCCTCTCATTCTCCGGCTTGTTCTCTCTTCAGCTTGTCTCTGTTAAAAAAAAAAAAAAAAAAGAACAACAACAAAAAAAAACTCCCAGTAAACCTGCCTCCTGCCTCCTTCTTTTTATCTCTCTCCTCTTTTCTGTGTTCATCTGTCTTAAGTAGCTTCTTTTTCCTTTCTCATTTCATTAAAGTTGAGCATATTCTATTTTGTCAAATCTTTCTCTGGTTCATCACTATTTCAGCCACTCAATTAGACATCACTTTCAAACATGGGTGCTTTCTTTCTACCAAATAACTTTAACTTCCATCATTTGGGAGTAAAGGTGTATGCTAAATCTGTGTCTGTATTCCAACCAAAGGGATTAAAGGTGTGTGCTAAGAGCTGAGCCATACCACATCTAACAGGTTTTTTCAGTAAATAACACAATCTTGGGGTTCACAATGTGATTAAATATCCTGCAGCAGTAGAAAGCAGGAATCTATAGCACAAAAGGCAGAAAAGAAGAGAATATAATAGCAGTAGAGGAGAAACTTAAGGACTTTCTAGAAAACACAGGCCACATTGGGCATAGCTTGAACATAGACCAGAAAGTCTGCCTCCACAGTGACACACTTCCTTCAACAAGGCCACACCTACTCCAACAAGGGCCACTTCCTACGGCCAAGCATTCCAAACCTTGAGTCTATGGAGGGTCATACCTTTTCAAACTACCACACAGAGTGAGGTTCTAATCCAATAAGGTTACCAACTGAGGATGAGACACCAAGAGATGCATGTACTGGGGAAGGGGAATTGTGGTAGTTTGATAGGAATGGATGGCTCCCATAGATTCAGGTGTTTGAATGCTTGACCATAGGGAGTGGCACCATTAGGAGATGTGGCCCTGTTGGAGGAAGTGTGTCACTGTGGAGGTGGAAGTGGGCTTTTTGAGGTCTCCTATGTTCAAGCTATGTCCAGTGACACAGTGTCCTGCTGTTGCCTGTGAATCAAGATGTAAAACTCAATCTCTGTTCCATCTTCATCCCTGCACATTTTGTAGGCAGGACAAATTTTAGGTGGAAGGTTTTGGGGATTGTCCACACCCTCTGTCTACTGGAAGTCCTGCCTGGATTTAGGAGGTGGCCACTTCAGACTTCACATCTCCTGCTGCTCAGAGTTTCAGCTAGGGTCATCCCAATCCTCCCAGGAGCCTCCCCCACCCCAGGTATCAGGCTTATTCCAGTTTCTCTTCTCTTTCCCAGCCCTCTCTCTCCCAAAACTCTGCTCTCCCCATATCTGATCCCCATCACATTTCCTTCCCTGCCCCCTCTCACCTAGTTCTCTATCTCCATCCACTTCCAATGTCTATTTTATTTCCCCTTCTAAGTGAGATTCACGCATGCTCCCTTGGGCCCTCCTTGTTGCTTAACCTTTGGGTCTGTGACTTATAATATGGCTATCCTGTACTTTATGGCTAGTAGCCACTTATTAATGAGTACATACCATGCATGTCCTTTGGGGTCTTAGTTTCCTCACTCAGGATACTTTCTAGTTACATCCATTTGCCTGCAAATTTCATGATGTCTTTGTTTTTAATAGGTGAGTAGTATTCCATTGTGCAAATGTACCACATTTTCTTGAGATCCACCCCTTGAGAGAAGCCAACCCCTGACACTGTTAATGATATGTTTGTAGATAGTAACCTAGCATAACTGTCTCCTGAAAGGTTTCATCCAGTCACTGATGGAAACAGTTGCAGATACAGTCAAACATTAAGCAGAACTCAGAGAATCTTGTGGATGAGCCCAGGGAAGGGTTGAGAAAGCCTGGTGGATCAAGGATACCACAAGAAGACCTACAGAGCTAACTAACCTGGGCCTATATGGCCTTACAGACTAAACCACCAACCAAAGAGCAAGCTTGGGATGGACTTAGGCCCCCTACACATACATAGCAGATGTGCAGCTTAGTCTTCATGTGGGTCCCCCAACAATTGAAGTAGGGGGCTCTCTCTGACTCACACACTGTTGCCTGCCTTTGGATCCCTTTCTTCTAGCTGGGCTGCCATGTCTGGCCTCAGTGGGAGAGGATGTATTTAATCCTAATGAGACTTGATGTGCCAAGGTGGGTTCATCTGGGGGTAGGAGGAGACTCCCTTCTCTAAGAAGAAGGAGAGGATGGAATAGGAAAAGAGGGGTAGGACTGTGAGGAGAGGATGGAGGGGGCTGTGATCATATAAATGTGATATTGCATTTATATAATGTAAATAAATAAATATATTAGTGGGAAAAAATGTAGAAATCTTGGCTCCTGCAGCATCATGTCTGCCTTCCTGCTGTCATGCTTCCCACTATGATGATAATGAGCTAAACCCCTGAAGTTATAGGCCAGCCCCAATTAAATGGTTTCCTTTATAAGGCTTGCTGTGGTCATGGTCTCTTCACAGCCATGAAACCCTACACAAGACGCTCAATATCTCCATCTAACCTTAATTACAACCTTAAAAGCCTTGTCTTAAAACACACTCAAATTGGGAGTTAGAGGTTCAATATGCAAATTTACAAAAGGACACAATTTAGTTCATAGTTCTAGAAGGAGGCATGTGTATATGCACACGTGTGTATGTGTATTAAAGCATATGTGCTCAGTGTGTGAATGTGTATATTTTGGGCATGCATCTGGGTGTGTATATCTATGCATATATGCTCATCTGCCCTTCTGTGGACATTTTGTATTTTGTTTGCATATGTATATGTATGTAGCTTTTATGTTCTCTTATATACATGAAAATGTGCACATTTATGTTTTCTGTGCACTTACATTTATGAGAATGTGCATATTTGTCAGTTTGTACCTATAAGGACATATGTGGTTATATGCGCATGAGTGTGTATGAATGAGTCTATGAGCATGAACTTCAAGAATACTCATGCACATGTACATGTTTTTATGTTTGCTAGTGTTATATATGTTTGTAATTGTGCTTGTATCTGTTTGTATGTGCACATGCATGTGTGCAGGTGTGTACATACATGTGTTTTCAAGTGTGCATAGATATGTGGAGGCATGTGTGTGATAGAGTGTGCATGTGCACACATACATGTGTATTTGTATGTATGCATACGTATGTAAACACACATGCATAGATTAGGGTTTTGCATATATGTCTGTGCATGAGTTCATGCACAGACATATATGTGTGTGTGTGTGTGTGTGTGTATTTGTTTATGTGTATGTACTGGCACCTGTATGTTTCTATGTGCATAGGTATGTGCACATATGTACATATAAATGTCTGTTTCATGTGAACCTGAGCATATGTTGTTAACATATACATATATGCCTCTCTGTGTACATGCCAGCATTTGAATGAGTATTCATATGTGCTTGTGAGTGTGTGAATATGTGAGTTACAGCTATATATTATGCACAATGCTTTGGCTGTGAGCTATGTGTATAACTATGTGTCTGTGTGTTCCCATAGACATGGATATACACATGCACTTTATGCAGTCTGAGTGTAAAAGTAGTAGTTTCTAAGAAGCAGGACCAACTAACTCCTAGCAAACTGATGTGCAACACACTACACTTGATACTATTGGGAATGATGGAAGCTTAAGGATAACACAGGTCTTTCCTGGTACTGTTTTGAACCAACTGAGGACTATACAGATGCTAGCAGTTAGGCTTCAGAGTATGCAGTCAGAACCAGCAAGAGTGGCTCCTGAGCCAGAATTGTGGGCCAGATAGGAGCATGGGAAATCCCAGGTGAAGAGCACAGAGAATCTACACAAAGCATGTGCTTCCTCAAGAAACTCTCAAGGAGGGAAGTAAAGGGCAGGCTTCATACACATCCTCTAGCCTCCCTTGAGAAAGGAGCAAATGAGGATGGTAAGACTCTACCAAGAGCAGGGACTACTGCTTCCCCTGATGTGTACAGCCAGCCAGACACCCACCCTCTCTGCTTTTCTGTCTGTCTCTCTCTCTAAAACACACACACACACACACATGAGAGAGAGAGAGACAGAGACAGAGAGAAAGAGAAACAGAGAGAAAGAGAGTTAGTTCCAGGAGTGGGGACTATTGCTTCCCCTAATGTGTACAACTTCATTTTATGAACTACCGGCACATATCGTTTTTGCTTAGAGCATCCATCATCTTGAAAGCAGCTACACTGAGAAGCTGGTTTGTATGTCATCCTGCATCACCTCTACCTATGGTCTCCTCCAAGTGACTGGCGCAACCATTGGATAGGTGAACCTGGGATCTGCATGCAAAAGGTAAGGGTAGCAAGACTCTGACTGGTAGTGACTGGAAGCATCTGGGTCGTTGCCCCCACTGGCATGTGTGGCCCTTGTTCTAACCTCACCTGCCATAGAGGCAACCACATACCCTACAATCATTCAGTACAGCTCAGCAGAGACTCTGCCTTGCAGTGGGCAAAGTCCAGAATTTGGGACCAGTGTTCTTTGTCCCTACCTACTTTATGAGGTGCTAGTGAACTAGAAAGATCTCTAAGATCGCATCTGGCTAATCTGGCTATCATGGCTTATGATCAGCAGCCCCAGCCCTGGCACCCTCCCTCAGCTGCAGTGGCTTCCTCACGTAGACACCCTTAGAGCACGGAACACCAAGATTAATGAGCAATTAGTATAAAAATGTTGAAGAAATCTGAACTAATTAAATAGCAGATGGAGTTTTAAGGAAATCCTAACCAGGCTTCAGGCTTCAGGTTATTACAAACTCAGACTCATCCCTTGTTTGGGAGAATAATCTGAAAATGTAGTAGCTTTTTTATTTATCTTGTTTTTATGGGTGGGTGGTGTATGTGGAAGCCAGGAACTAATGGTGGGCTTTGTCCTTAACAGCCTGTCTCTACCTTTAGTTAGTTAGTTAGTTAGTTAGTTAGTTAGTAGTTGTAACAGTGCCTCTCACTGAATCCAAAAGCTGCTGATTTGGCTAAACTAGCTGGCCAGCAAGCCTCAGGGATCCTTCTGTCTCCATTCTCTCAAACCAAACACATGGGCAGCTGGAATTACAAGTACATGCTGCCACATCCAGCCTTTTTTACATGACTTCTGGGGACTGAACTCAGGCCCTCATACTTAGGCAGCAAGCATCTTACTGAGCTTTCGCCCAGCTCGGAAACCTCTTAAACAGGAAGAAACGCACACCTGGCCCTGCCTAGTGTTGAGTGGGACCAGCACAAGTGTGTCTTCTGGGATGACCTGGGATGACAATGGAAACCTATCTCCCCGTACATCCCATATACTTGTCCTTGCCTGGACTCTGAGGCCCACTAGATGAGTCTGGTCTCTTATTCTTCTCTCCAAAAGTCAAGTCAAGCTTGGAGCATCTCACTCATAAGCTCTGAAGCAGGTGGATTTTGCTATGTACTATAACTTTGAAACTTAAAGCTTGTGGCACTCATCTCTCAGGGAGCAGATGCAGGAAACTCGTGACTCCAAAGGCATTCTAGGCTACATAAGAAGCCTTGTATTCAAAAAAGAAAAGGGGAAAAAAAAACCCAACAACAACAACAACAAAAAAGTCCACCAATAAAGGTGTCAGCTAACTAGCCACTAGACTTTGAAGATAGTTCAGAGAGAGCGAGCCTTTTTCAGAAAGCCAGCAGGAAAAGTGAGCAGAGGTGGGGGAGGGAGGCAGAGTAGACCTGTCTCTTTCCCACAGTCACATGAGCGTGAGGGCCTTGGACTCTTCAGTCAGCAGCCCAGAGCTTTTACTTTCTCTCAACAACTGGAGCGCAGCCCCAGTTTGGGGACCCAAGGCTGTTGTTCCTATCACCATTGCCAATTTTCTGGCTTGTCTTGTACTAAAAGGCTTAGTGGGAGACCGCCAAACCTCCACTGGTGACCTTGCTATTGGCCACCAACGTCCAGGTTTCATCAACACAGGGAGGGTACCATGATATCCCCACTTTTACATGCTTCTGTTGTGTCATGGTCCAGACCTACCCCTAAATCTTACCAAATCTTACTAAATCTAACCCTAACCCTAACCCTAACCCTAACCCTAACCCTAACCCTAACCCTAACCCTAACCCTGACCCTAACCTTTACATTTATCCACATCCTTACCATTATCTTTACACTTACTCTTTTTTTTTTTTTTTAAAGATTTATTTATTATATGTAAGCACACTTCAGTTGTCTCAGACACTCCAGAAGAAGGAGTCAGATCTCAATACAGATGCTTATGAGCCACCATGTGGTTGCTGGGATTTGAACTCAGGACCTTCAGAAGAGCAGTCGGTGCTTTTAACCACTGAGCCATCTCTCCAGCCCTATCTTTACACTTACTCTTATCCCTACCCTTACCCCTACTCCTAGAGCTACACTTACACTTACAGTTACACTTACCCCTACAGAACATCCCAGGGTCTGTTAAGAGGAGTCTCCAAATACTCAAGGATTGTCATGTGAAAGATGTCTATGGATAACAAATAACAACTGGTTTTGCCTTGTGGCTTCAACAAGGCCTCTTGGTCCATCCAATCAAGGCATGCAGATTCAGCCACCTCAAGCCAACAGAGCTCCCTACACACAGGCCACCCCATCCCATCAAAGGTTCCAGGTGTCACTCCCAGCCATATAACCTCCGTAGCTTTGGGCATAGACTTTTCCCTTCTGTTTCCTCTTCTGCCGTGCAGGACAGATCTGGTGACAGTATGCTTAGTGTTTCAGGAGCCACCCTGTAGCTGTAGTGGTGACAGGTTGAGGAGCCCTGAGCTGGAAGCCAGGCTGCTCTTTGGTTTCCTCCTGCAGAGGCTCGCCCACGCCTCTGCAGATCGCTCTCCTGGCCCCTTCACTAGTTACCATGGGAAGATGAGAGCAGAGAGCTAAGCTCTGTAGGCAGGCGCTGTTATAGCAGCTTTGTGAGGTTCCAGTCCCCACAGAGGAGAGCTCAGCAGGATGGAGGCTGGCTCATTAACACAGAGCCTCTGGCCAGGTCTACTCACAGTCTCTCTGTACATGCCTTGGTGCCCCCAGGTTTCAGCTCCGTCATCACTCAGACATGACACCTGGGCAGATTCAAGAAGGTTGCTGTTCACACTTCTACTTTTTTCACTTACTTTTCATTTGTGTGTGCATGTGTATGTGAGCCCGTGCATGAGTATGTGTTTGTGGGCTGGGGATGCATGTATGTGAGTGTGTGTGAGCTAGAAAAGGACACTGGACATCTTCTTCAATCACTCTCAACCTTAGTCCCTTGAAATGGGGTATCTTGCTGAATGGAAGGCTCACCACTTCAGCAAGCTGGGTGACCAGCCAATACCAGGAATATTCCTGGCTCTGTCCCCCAGCATAGGGGTTTGCACGCATGCATAATCATACCCAGCTTTCTATGGAAATGCTGGAGATTTAAACGTGGGTCCTCAGGCTTGCACAGAAAGTGTTTTTACTCAGTGAGCCATTGCCCTACCTCCCATTCCCCATTTTCTCAATGCAAATCTCATTCCAGAAGATCTGAGGCTGAGTACCAGGTCCATGTGGGATAGGAAAGTGAGGAGTGTGGCAGAGGCAAACCCAGCTCAGCTCAGCCAAGGACAGCCGCAGCAGCAGCCTTCCCCAGGGGGCCTCTGCCAGGCACTGTACCTAAGTGACCTCAACAAACCAGGCAGTGATTTCTTCCAAAGTATGAGTAGGATGCCCATGTTGTGGAGGAATTAAAAGGAGGCTCCCACAAGTAAGAAATGAACCTCTGTTCATATAGCTGAGACCATTCTCTACCCCACTTCCTCAGGGTACACACAATTCGTGGATTGTGGTGTTACCCCAAGCTCAAGTCTCCATTTGGAAGTTCCATTTTTTTATCCTATACCAAACCTTCCTTTATGTTATGGCTTCTAATAGTGCAGGTCTAGGTCCCTGGAAACCAAAGGAAAGGGCCTCTGCAGATGGAATGGGGAAGAGTACTGTGGCCCAGGAGGTAACTGAGAGGCACAGAGTTCTTACAAGAGACTGGCAGGAGAGTGACACTGACCAGAAGAGGTCGTATGACCATAATGACAGAAATTGGAGGGATAGAGCTATAAGTCAAGATATGCTGGCAGCCACAAGATAATACAAGAGGTAAAGGGGTTCTAGTTCTGGCCTCCAGAAGTAGCAGAGAGTACATTGTTTCTATTTGCTATATTAAGATTGTAGCCAGAAAGATCCCAAACAATGGAGCCAACTGACCAAACCCAAGCTCAGCAGAGGACAGCAGCCACAGCAGCATCCTCTCCCCAGGGTGCGGCCCTGTCAGGCACTGTACCAAACTGCTTACAGGCACGGCCTCATTAAACCAGATGGTTTTCTGTCCTTGGCTGACCTTGCAAACACACACCTGTATTTTCTTCATGCAGATTCGCAGGATGAATAGTCACACTGTGGCCGAAGAAGAGGAGATGCACTCCAAATGTCCACTGCTGTGTCCCTGGTCCACCTCCACCCACTCCTTCCACTGAGACAACAGGAGCTGGAAACAGAAGGGAAGCCCAGGAATTACCAGCTTCAGCTGATTTCACAGCACATGGAATGAGTGAACTGTCTCCTCCCCCGTCAACCTGGCTGAGTATTCTGTTCCTGCCAGATGCTCACACAGAGGCAGAAATGCCAGTCTCTCCAGGACACCATGCTTCCCCAAAGCACCATGCCTCGTTCTGCTCTCTTTGCTTCTTTCACCTCCTAGACACACGGACAGCACGGCCCCACGGCCCCCCAGCTCCTATCACCACACACATCTTCAGTGCAGAAGTGGGATCCCCATGGCTGTGGCTCAGGGAAATGCAGGACTCAAATCTGTTTACTTGCCCCGTCTCTGTGCTTTCCTGGACTCAGCTCTGTGTTAGCCCAGTCTCCAAAGCTCCCTCTCTGCCCTGAAATGACAGACAACAAGCCAGCAGTCAGCCTAAGACACTTCTTGGGCCGTAAGCACCAAGCCCCACACTCTCAGAATGCAGGCTGACTCCAACAGACATAAAAGCAGCCTGGGTTTCTTTTTTTAATCTGTGAGAGCTCGGCAGATTCGCATTCTACCCACATCTAAGAGCAAGAGCTGGGCAGCTGCTCTCCACAGCGTGAAGCTGGCAGAGCCCAGACGCAGACGTGTGCAGCCCCAGGCGGATGTCCAACTGTCCACAGAGCTCAACTCCACAGAGACAGAGATGATGTTCCCAGCAGCCAAGCCTCTGCCCTCCTTCCGTGCATGAAGGATGCCACTCCTGTGGAGGCTCACAATCTCTCCTTCACAGCACCTGTCACACAGGGCGTGACTGATGTCCCCTGGCTTGTCTAAGAAGTACAGAAACATAAAATCCCCATTGTCTGATGGAATCTGTGGTTGCCAGCCAAAACATCAGAGATCGTTCTCAAAACATTTACTTCGGAGCTCTGCACCTATGTGCTAAACTTGGTACTCTGGAGAGTGACTGGTTTCCCTCTTGAATACCAGCAGCTCTAAGAGCCCATGGTAAAACACAGGGTTTGGCCTTTATCTCACAGAGCCTCATTTCTGTTTTAGACAATACCCCCAGGAATGTCTATTAGAGATTTGAAGCCTTTGTTGTTTGGAATTATTAAGAAAAAAACTGGTCCATTTCACTCCGTGTGGAGTAGGTAGCTGGTAATGGCTTGAAGGACACAAAGCCATGGGGGGGGGGGCGGTTACTGCTTAGACAAGCCAGGGGACATCTGTCACGCCCTGTGCCCTGCGTGACAGGTGCTGTGAGGGAGAGATTGTGAGCCTCCACAATGACAGCAGGGAGGGTCATCTAGAGGTCACTGGGCAAAACCTGCCTCTTCTAAAGAGCACACTTGGAAGGGACCTCAGGTCTCTGGTGTTTGACGGAGATTAAGTAGGGGGAGAGAGGAGGGAGGGAGGGAGGGAGGGAGGGAGAGAGGGAGATAAAGAAAGAGGGAGGGAGAGAAGGAGGGAGAGAAAGAGGGAGGGAGAGAAAGAAGGAGGGGGAGAGACAGGGAGGGAAGGAGGGAAGAAACAAGATGTGAGTGAGGAGATCAGCCTGGGAATACACCTAGGCACTAAGAACTGACTTGATGGCTCTTCCTAGCAGTGCCCACTGAGCTGGGACAGTTCAGCCTTGATGCTGGTTGGGCTCCTGAAGAATTAGCAAGCCCAACTCAGACTGTACCTGTAATCGAGGGTGGGTACAGATGGAAAAAACACTGTACTGAGTCCATACACATCTCAGAGCAGATTGGACTGGCCTGAGATGATTAACCAGGAAGCAGAAGTCCACATTCAAAAGCCAGCATCTTCACTGGTCTCCAAGTCAAAGACTATCAGTGGATGATTCTCAGACCCGGGTCCTACCATTATCTCCCCTATTTCCTCATTCCCCCTCTTAAATCTTCCTCTCCTTCCTCCTCTCCTTTCCTATTTTTTTAACTTGCCCTAGCCCCTCTTCTGCCTCAGAGTTCTCCTGCTGCCTCAGTGGCCTATGTGGGTCCTGGACCCTGGGATCCTCTCTGCATGAAGGTGAGGCTGATGTCAGCTTTTTGCTATCTGCTGTACATCGTGCCTGGAGGTCTCAGTTACATTTAGCTGGCTCAGGGACCTGAGTATGACCTCTAGGGCTGGCAGAACTATGTACCCCCATCATGTGGTGTGTGTGTGTGTGTGTGTGTGTGTGTGTGTGTGTGTGTGTGGTTTCGCTATCATTCAAACCTTCTTTCAAGCTCTTTTTGTTCACATACAACATTGAACCTACAGCACTGACAGGACCCAAGCTTTCTGCCCATGCAGCATAGACACTCCACGAATGAATGAACAAATAAGAATTCCCTAAGGAACTAGTCAGGAGGCAACTGGGAAGGCAAGGCTATGAAGGATGACAGTCGCTGCTCAATCCATGATTCACAAGTCTCCAGGAACAGAAGTATACTCACAACCCGCTCCCTACAAATACATGTACACACATAGCACAGACACGTACACAAAAATGAGACTGACCATGGGCAAGTGCAGACCTCCTTACCCTCCTCAGAGAAAAGGAAGCCCTTGCTGAAGACATTTCAGGATGGCAGGGCCCTGACTGCTAGCTCCCAGTGCAGCATGGGAGGAGGTGGATAGCCTGCTATGGTTTGAATGTGTCCATCTGTCCCACTTTCAAGGAGAAGCCTTCTCTGTTATAGTACTGTTGGGATGCAGCCTAAAGCAACTCAGGCTTTGTGTGTCACCAGCATGATGGCCACTGTGAGAAGGGCCTCACCTTCCTCATAGTTCCCAGCCTACAGAGCATGAGGTTCCTGTGTGAATCACCTATGTGTCCTGCAACGGCAGTGCTGACTGTGTGCTACTTTCTGGGAGGACCCAAGATGTCTGCCTTCCCACAATGCTTTGTTTCCTAGGAATGAAGATTCCCCAAGTCCTGCCCCACACCAAAGCAGCTGGGATCCGCATTGAATAGAAGAACATCTAGAATCTGTAGGTACATCAGGGTAAAGAAAATTTTAAGGCACCGTAAGTCCAGTGAAAACAGATCTGAGGTTAGGCAAGTTCATATCTGTAACTGGTTATTGCAGAGCAGAGAACAAATCCCCCCTAGCTGAGGGGGCAGGAGAGAAATGCATAAGTACGGACAACAAGTGTCTTTCTTTCCCAGAGAGAGGTACTTTGTGATGCCTCAGACAGATCAGGAAGTCCAGTGGTCAGAGACAGGCCAAGGAGAAGAGGGCAATGCTATGGCTGGGCAGAGCCTTGATCCTGAGTTAGAGGAGGAGCAGGAGCAGTGTGGCCTGTGTGAACAAGGTGGAGGGGGGCAGTATGCAGCACACTTGTGTGGTTGAAATACAAATGCCTTGTGAGTAACCCGCTATGGCACAGAGAGGGGGTATCACAAGACAATGTTGATCCCAAAAAGCTCAGGGAGGGACCCTGTCATAGTGTGAAATACTAGAGAGGGATGAGGAGCTGAGGTTGACTCAGAGGCTCCCTGGGAGCCTGGCAGGACTGAATGTGGGGCCTGGCCTGTTCATGTGGACCACATAGGAGTTGGTGGAGCCCTGTGAATAGAGCAGGAGGGCATCATGGAGGGAGTCAGAGACTGGTCCATCCATCCCACTTTCAAGTAGAAGCCTTCTCTGTTATAGTACTGTTGGGATGCCCAGAACAGGGCATTTACTGAAGTTATGGAGCACTGTTCACGAGCTTTAAGCACCAGGTAGAAGGATTCTAGCTGTATGATAAGAAAGAGTCCTTACCTGGAACAGTTTGGAGAACGCATAAAATGTGGTTCCTAAAGGATCACAAATGGATAAAATGGGGTTCCTAAAGTAAAACCTAAAGCCCAGGCCCTGGTTGTGGAAGACCTGAGGATGAGGTGTAGGTGCCGTGGGTAGTGGTCAAGGCCTGTTTATATTCTACTTCAGACTGGTGGAGAGGAGTTAGGCCTCCAGAAGCTGAATACAGAAGCAAGTACAACTGGGGAGAAAGCCAGGAATGATGCAGGCTGCAAGTTTTGAGTGGTCTATGAATCTCCACCAATGTGCAGCACAGAGGTCTTGAGGAGTAGTAGGTACAGCCTAGGAGCTCTGGAGAGAAATCAGAGCTCCAGGCAAAGATGGGACATCTACCAGGGAGAAGCCAAAACCACCCAGGGATTAGCACAGGAAGGAAGGGACAGGAACAGACTCTGAAGGTTAGAGGCACCAACGATGTAGGGTAGGCTGCTAAGAGTGGTACCAGAGAGGCCAGGAAGCTGGGACTCCCTCACCCAATCCTCTGAAGGCCATCTAGGGGAAAGCTCAATGAGTCTACAGCAAGCGATCTTGAACACTCCATTTTCTCTGCGCCACGGCAAGCCGGCCTCTTCTCAGTTCTCACAGTGTCCTACTTTTCAGAGGTGTGGGCTTGGAGGGAGACACCTGCAGAATCTGGAATGACTCAATGAATTAATATGCATGCTGCCCCTCTGGCCAGCAGCTGGGAGCCCCTCCCCAGCCAGAGACACTGGCCTCAGCTTAGACGGTGCATTCTCCAATGTAGGCAGTACAGCTGGCTGGAACAAGCCAAGCAACCAAGCATGCAGTCGACTATGCACACTGGTACCCAGGGCAGGCCATGAGTGGTACACCTTCTAGGACTTCAGATGCACAAGACATTTCCAGTCCGACCTCCTACTGTTTCTCCACAATACTGGAAATATATACATATGTGCATACCCACATGAGTGACTCATGTGTGCAAAAGTACATGTACTATGCATACCCCCAAATGTGTACAACCACATAAGGGCACATATGTGCACACATGTGCACATGTGTTTACATAAACGTACCCTACACACAATCCATGGATTCCCTCAGGGATAAAGTGTTCCTCTTCCCCTTACCTCCTTTGCAACTTAGAAAACCTTCTGGCCTCCTGCCTCCCCAGTGAGCACTCTCTGCACACAGGGACTTCCCAGCCCTGTCCTGCCTGCCATGGGCCGCTCTCCTGCCATCTGGTCACAGTGTCTGATAAGCATGGGCAGGCAGCCAACTTGGCCCCAGCTCTGCTTGTAGGCTGGACTGGCAGATAAATTGGTTGTGGAGGGGAGCAAGGGGGGAGTGGGGGCTATGGGGGGGCGTTCAGGCAGAGGAAGGATTTTAGATTCCCCCTCTGCTAAGCCATGCTCTGGCTTTCCAAGCTCATTGCAGTGCTGTGAAGCTGACAGAGTGCCAGCCGGGAGCAGGCAGATGGTGCTGGGCGGGTGTGGGCCAAGTGGGAATGGGCAAGGACCTTGTCAGAATAGACCTAGGGCAGCAGCCCCATCCCTACCCTACCCTTGCCCCCAACCCCAACCCCACCCCACCCCACCCCCGCCCCAAGGAAAGCTGTGGCCTGCTAACCGCACTACCTGTAAAGGATGCTTCAGTTCATTCAGGCTTATTCCTGTCCTGAGAGGCACTGACCTAAGACCTTGGGGTTGCTCAGGACAAGACTTGGTCGTGACCACACTGGGCAGGTGGCCCGATGTCAGCTCTTGCACAGAGCAGTTATGACACTAGTGTGACCTCTGAGATCTCTAGAGATAAACCTTGAAAAGCACAATATTTAGACATCAATACACACACTTTGCTGTGGCCAGTCATTACTAGAGGCTGCAGGGGTATCTTCTGGGAGGAAGACTGAAGACTCTATGACAGGGGTTCGCAATAACAGTGGCCCTGGTTACTTAAGTCAGTGTCTAGTACAGAGCACCTGCTTCTCACACCACAAGCTGAGGCCCACCATTCCCTGTTGATCATGTGAGCATTTTCTTGAAGTTCCCACAATGATTCAACCCCTGTAAGACAGGCAACGAACCTACATGGAGCCACCTGATGGTGGCTAGCCAGAACCCCCACATACAGAACAAGACCCAAAGAGTAAATGAGAAGACGGCTGTGCCCGCTGTGAACCAGTTTTCCTGATTTCTGTCTCTCCTGAGTTTGCTGCTTGGTCCAGAACAGCTGTGAACTGTGGGGCTGCTAGAGGCTGGGGTGGAGCATGATGAGGGATGGGTTCAAGGGTACTCTCATAGATAGGTCCACTCTGGCCTTCCTGTGCAGTCTGTGATATGTGCAGTCATAGCTACTTGGTCCAAGAAGGTAAATGGGAAGAAAAGCCCAGTAGAAGTCAGAGGAAATCAGCCTCAATCTATGCAGTGTTCTCTGTGTTGGGTTTGAACATGGCATTTGCCCATCCTGAAATCCCAGCTTCACTTGTCCTTAGCATGACACATGTAGAAGGTAGAAGCCTTCAAGGCCCTGAGCTGTCTAAATGCCAAATCATGCTTACAAATAGCAATACGAAGACACAGCAGTAGAAACATGCCCACTTAGACCCCCTTGGACTGACCTTGTCCCTTAGGTCTAAGTAGGCCTGGGGCAACCATTTGAAACCATCAAGAGGATGCTAAGATCAAAATACCTGCCCCCACTCTCCACCCCAGAACTTCTCTAGCAGCCCATGTTCATGGGGGAAACTAAGTGCTTTAAGGACACTGTTAATTACAGATCAAATTTATTCCAAAGAAAGCCAAGTGGACTTGTAACATTATCATTAGAAGAGCATGTGACTACCCTAATCTCAAGCTAAACGTGTCTATGAAAGTGGCCACTGTGGTTACTCTCTAGACATTCCTGTGTTAAGATCCTAATCCATGGATGACGGTATTCAGAGGAATAGGGTCAATATATATTAGGTCATTGTTAGAGCAAGACCTTTATGATGGGAATTAGTTTATTTATAAAGAAAGGAGGCCAAGAAAGCTCTCACCCCATCTAAACCACAAGAGCATGAGAGGACATCTATGAAGTATACGATGAATCTTCTCCAGAGTCTACCAGACCTCTACACTAAACTTCCTAGCCTCCAGAACCATGGAAAATAAACTTCTGCCACTTATAAACCACTTCACTTATGGTAATTTGTTATTGAAATCCACACAAAAATGGGACACGAATGGAGAAGTTTTAGGTGTTGCTGTAGCAGACACCTAAAACCATGGAGACAGCTTTGAAACTGGGTGATGGATATTGGGAGAATTTGGAGACGTTCAATGACAAATTCATGACTAGACCATTATTGGATGAGTCTGTGAGAGCTCAGGGGAGAAGGAGAGCCATAGAGAAAACCTTAGCCTCCTTTGAGAACATTTAAGTGGTTATTGGGGAGGGTAGAAGAAATAAAGGCAGTGAGGACATTCTGATGAGGAGTCAAGGAGAGGCTGCCAGCTAAGAGCATGCTCTTGAGTTGTTGATGGAGTGGCAAACACCCTGGTAGAACCATGTTGGTGGTTGTAGAAGGCATGACCCAAGACGGATTAAACTGAATATCTGGCTGAGAAAATAACCAGATGAAGTAGTTATTCTTTAGATTAAAATGGAGAACATGAAAAATGTTGTAAATATAAGAGTTGTACATCAAAAGGCAAGTAGAACTTACATTTTTTAATATTTCTCAACTTATCCATATTGGAAAATTTGAGAAATCCTGTTAAGGAGACAGCAGGAATAGATATGGCCAAGTGAGCACTTGACACGGAGATTAGTATGGCTTGCCCATCTAAATAGAAGCCAGAACCTGTCATCCAGAACCAATGGAAGAGAGACTCCCAAGGCATTTTGGAGCTCATCAAGTATGCACCATCAGAGTGGAAGGCCCAGGAACAGAGTAGAACAAATTGAAAGAAAGGTCACAGCTGCCCAAGGTTGTCACTTCCAGACTGTGACAAAATGTCTGGTGCTCCAGGCAGATGCAATGCTGACAGGCAGTTGTAGAAGTTGTGGCAAATAGTTTTTTCAGCAATGTTACAGAGGCCTGGAACTTCTCACTAGATTTCACAATGCCCCAGAGAGTCATGGAACCCAGAGAAGGAACCAGCACAGGGGTAGGGCCACTGCAGAAATTCCCCTAGGTCCACGTCTACGACAGCTACGAGAGACTGAACTGCTCAGGGCTGTATATGAAGAGCTGCCCTGTACCATGGTACCAGCACAGGGATGGAGCCACTGCAGAAAGTCCCTAGTCCATGACTACAACAGCTAGAAGAGACGGAACTGCTCAAGGCTGTATACGCAGAGCCACCCTGTACCTTGGTGTTCAATCCTCACATGGCAAAGCCAGAGGGATGGGCTACCCCAACACATGTACACACTATACATGAACACACACAAACACATGTGCACATACACAATCATATATACACACATGTGCATACATACATACATATATACACACAATCACATACACACACACATACACATACAGACTCTAAAGCACGGAGACCAAGAAGGCTATTTTTGATCTTTAACAACTGAAACCTTCCCTTTCCTCCCTCCCTCCTTCCCTTCCTTCCTCCCTTCTTCTCTCCTTCCCTTCCTCCCCCTCTCCCTTCCTCCCCCTCTCCCTCTCTCCTTTCCTTCCTTCCTTCCTTCCTTCCTTCCTTACTTACTTATTTACTCCTCCCCTTTGGGACAGGAATGTCTATCCTGTGTCTGCATCACCAATCTAACATGTTTGATGGTACCTACTCAAAGCTCAAGGAGAACTTCTCTTGGTATAAAATCTATCTTTGAATTTTCTCACTTGTGTATGATTAGGTGAGACTTGAAATTTGGGAAGTAATACTTTCCCCTGGAAAGTTAATATTTAGTTAATTATTAGTCAATATTTTGGAGTGATTGATATGGAATGCATTTCACCAGTGAGAAGAACAAGAGTTTGGTGGGAATATGAGTAGGATGCTATTTTTGAACATGCGCATGCACGCACATGCACACACACACACTTGCACACGCACACATGCGTGCACATGTCCACATGCCCTTCCATATTTTTTGTTTTGTTTTACTTTCTTCACTCACTTGGTCATTCTACCTTCTGCTGTGTGAGAACATGGTAACAAGAAGTCATCTTGGAAACAGAAAGCAGTAAGTCTGCCAGGTTGGCAACCTGAGTTTGAACTTCCCAGATGCTAACAACTGTGAGAAATGGATTCCAATTATTTACAAATTACTTTAAAATGTAGGTTATATTTTGTTAGAGCACCACAATTATCTAGGATGGTTAAATTTACACACACACACACATACATATATGTATATATACATGTGTGCATATGTATATATGTGTATGCGTATATATACACACACAAATATATACACACATAAATTTCACAGAATTTCCTTCAATTTATGGTATAATTTGAAAGTAAGATGTTTAACACCCAAAGGGAAAGGAAGTCGACAGCAGATATCATCCTTCTAAAAAGTCATAAAATCTGTTCATAGATCACCTACTTTCTCCCATTAAGAATGTACCTAAAACCAGCATGGCCTGGTAGTATGAAGAAGGTTGAAAGTTCAGGGTCTGCCTGAGTTGCAGAGTGTGAGGCCAGAGAGGACTTGGTGAAACCCTGTCCAGGTTTGGTTCCTTGCACCCGGGATCTGACATCCTCTCTGGCCTCCAAGAGAGCACGCACATGGCATACAAATGGATAAGCATGCATGCCCACCTCAGTTTAGCTACTTACACATTGCAGATAAAAGAAAAAGCTGGTATCTCAATGCTCAGTTAGTGTGCTTTCCTAGGACCTGAGTTCAAACCTGTACTTGGAGATTAGTTAACATCTGTAGTGCCTATTCCTGGTTGTCAACTTGACTGTATCTGAAATGAACTGCAATCCAGAATTGGAGGGCTCACCTGGCTCTAATCTGGAGGCTGAGAGATAACAAGTTTCCGACCTGAATCTTGGCATGGAGATCTTGAGGTGTAGTGGCTACAAATCCCAGAGGATTGAGATAGAAAGATCTACGAGTTCAATCGGGGTCACCTGGGGTTAAGGGTGTGGTAACACCTTTAACCTGGGCCACACCTTTTGCTGGAGACCTATATAAGGAAGAAGGAAAGCTCGCTTTTCTTCTTCAATTGCTTGCCTTGTGGGACTGAGCAACTGCTGGATCATCGGACTTCTATTCACAGCTGCTGCTGACCATTGTTGGAGTGGATTCTTGGGAGCTGAACCACAGACTGTAAGTCTGCAATAAATTCCTTACTACATCGAGACTATCATAACTTCTGTGACTCTAAAGAACCCTGACTAATACAACATCCCATAGTGATAGCATGGCAGGGGGCATGCTTCCCTGATCCATCTATAAGTGTCCTTGGGCCCACATAAGTACAGCCTCTGGGCCATATAAATGTCCCCTCATATGTAGATAAAGTCTCAACTATAAGTTAAAGTTAAATATAACCTCAGACCCCTGTAGATGTGGTCTTGGTCCATGTAAACATGACCTCAAGTGTATGTAGTATGTTCTATGGTGTACACAGATGCCTCCTTAGGTTCTAGAGTGCAGTTTCTGCCCCTTAATCTCTACTTAAGGATGCAATGTAATACCCTAATTTTGAGGACTTCCCACCCTAAGGGCAGGAGATTCTATGGAGAAAGGTTTTTCAAATTTGCCCAGATGTGCCATGTGAGGTCACTAGGTATTCAGATCGATAGGGAATAAACAAAAGACTGTCTGCATAAAGTCTTCACCACTCACAGATATACAGTTATCCAGAGCCAGGAACACTCTACAGTCATGTCTATAATGCTAGGTCAACCACAAGACTTCTCCAACAGACTATGACTCGATTCCTTTGTTTACCTGGTCAAAGAGACAGCAGGCATTAAGAGCCCCATTTCTCACCCAGAACTCAGCCCAGGAGACACAATGCAGCCATTTCTCTTCCATGGTGCTAGGAAGGCATCATGGTTCTTCCTTTCCTTGATGAGAAAGAAAGAAAGAGAGGAGGTAAGAGAAGAAGGGTTTGGGGGGAAATGGTGTGGCCTGCGGGCCACAAGCAGCCTCTAGTCTTCAATATCACCCAGCTCTTAGTGTGGCTACAAATAAAGAATTGCATTTTGAGCATATAAATACACGAAAACTTTCTTTGTCACACTAGGGAGGAGGTCAGATCAGCTCACTCCTTCTCCCATCCCCTCTGCAGCAGGGGGGGAATGCAACCTGAGCAGAGCATAAGAAAGACAGCAGACCCCACCGAAAGCAGAGGGAAAGCTGAACCGCCAACCAAGTTAGACACAGACCCCTTTCTCCTGAAAAATTCCTCAACCAACCACAAAAGACATCAGAGCTGACTCTTCGGGGAAGAGATGGGCGGACATCAGATGGTGTCACTGTCTCAAGAGTGTGGCACAGAAGTCTCCATGCACCTGGCATCTTGCAGTTCACACAAGCAGGGTGTGAAGGAGGGGGAACTAAGCAAGCCAACAACACCCATGTATGTCATCTGCTGTCTGCTGCCTCGTGTAGACAGGTGCTCCGGCTCCCTCTGCACACGGTGGCAATGCTCTGTGACACTGTGAAATTCTCTCCACCTGCTTCTGCCTCTCTGCCTCTCTGCCTCTCTGCCTCTCTGCCTCTCTCCCTCTCTCTCCCTCTCTCTCTCTCTCTC
>NW_022196912.1:44848503-44873113 GCF_008632895.1 Mastomys coucha | reverse complement strand
ACACACACACACACATAAACGAAGACAAGCACAGTGAAGACAGCTAGAGCTGGTCCCTGCAAGAATGCATCCTGTGCCAGTACCCTGTGTGGAAAGCCACAAGCCGGCACAGCCAGAGGAACCCCTTAACAAACAAAGCAGAAGCCTTGCTACTCTTTGAGTTTCTTATCTTCCTGAGAGAGACCTCTGAAGACAGTGCCCTCCTCTCCTGCACATTCTTTCCTTTGTCTGGTTTGTCTTGTCATCAGAGTGAGCACCCTGACCCAGGGAACACCAGCAGCCCTGGGGGAGGTATAGCTAGTTGCTGGTCCTGCCCTATCTCCTCCCTCCTTGATGGGGTCCCTTGTCCTACTTCCTCAAGGATCCGTCTCTTGGAGCAGCTTCCCAACTTCTGTTCCCAGAATATTCTTAACTGGGAATAATGTTCTCATGAACCTGTCCTTACACGGTGTGGTGAGGCTTCGACATCCTGTGACTCCAGGCTGTAGATTGTGACTCTGATGCTTTGAGATCTGAGTGAAAATGGGAGTTGGAATGTGGGTTCCTAGACCTTCTGTTAACTATTTATGAAGGAAACCACATCTGGTCAGGAGGAGCAGCACCTGTCAATCAGAGGGGCAGTACCTATCAGTCAAGAGAGATGGCACCTGTCCATCAGGAGGGGCAGAAGGACAGCACCTGTCAGGAGGGCCAGCATCTGTCAGAGAGAGGTAGCACCTGTCAGGAGGGGCACCACCTGTCAGTCAGGAGGGGCAGCACCTGTCAATCAGAGGGGCAGCACCTGTCAGTCAAGAGGGGTAGCACCTGTCAGTCAGGAGGGACAGCACCTGTCAGTCAGGAGGGGCAGCACCTGTCAGTCAGGAGGGGCAGAAAGAGCACCTGTCAGGAGAGGCAGCACTTGTCAGTCAGGAAGAGAAGAGAAATAGCACCTGTCATGAGGGACAGCACCTGTCAGGAGGAACAGTATTTGTCAGGAGGGGCAGGCAGTACCTGTCAAAAGGAACACCATCTGTCAGGAGGGGCAGCACCCGTCAGTCAGAAGGTACAGTGCACTCCCCTCCCACTCTCACTGGGACATGTCCAGGCTCTATGTCCCAGGCCTTGGATGTGTAGACAGATGGATGTCCTTCTCTAAGACAACAGGGTTTCTTCTCTTCCTCCTGCAGGTTCTTCTGTTATAGGGCCTTAATCAGGGCTCTGTGGATACCCATGAGGGAGAGCGGTTTCCCTGGACTGTGTGGAGGCCTGGAATTCCAAACTTCCCTAAACAAAAGAGAGTTAATCCAACTGGGAAGGTTGCACCTGGCTAAGAGACCACCACTTCGGAAGGTGGGGCCACCCCAGGAAGGTCAATCTACCTTAAACCATACTGATAAGGAGGAGGAACAGTTGTCCAGTTAATATGATAATTTTCCTTATAAGAATTCCTGGCCCTGGTGCAGCCACTAAGAGTCCCCAAGAGGTCCTGTTGGTCTCTCTGACCCAGGAAATTATCATCTTACCTCCTCCCCCCACTTCCTTCTCTTCTGTCTCTTTGTCTGGAATTCTAGGTTTCCTTTCTCTTCCTCTAAACACAGCTGTTTATCTGGCACATGGCCGACCTTCACGCCAGCTTAGCTCAAATGTAGTTTCTCTTCCTCTTCGTCTCCTCCCCCAGGCAGCTGCTGAAATAGACAGTTTGCCTGTCCTGGGTTTTTTATTTTAAATTCTAATGAAACAGACCCGGAGTTTCCTTTTAAGCCCGTTCTCAAATTATTTTATTGAGATCAAGAACCCCAAGAGAGGACCCTAATTTCTCCAATATGAGAGAAGTCTCAGGGAACTCCTCTAAATGCCCAGTAACATTTCTGTGGATTCCTGCTCACGCTACCATTTCCAAAGGCCCATGGGGCTCCTGGCTATCTCAGCTCTGAGACAACCACCTGCTAAAGCTGCTCAACCCTCTTCAGGAGTGTGACACATGCCCTTGTGCGTCTTCCAAGCGGCTGGCTTCAGTGCAAGGCTGCTGAGCGGGAGGCACAGCTGGTATGGTAGAGGAAGCTCTGGTGAAGATCCAGACTCCCCTGCAAAACCGTGATCAGACAGCAGGAGCCACTGTCTCACCAGAGCAGATGTTGCTAGATCCCCACCAGCGATCAAGCTGTCAGGATGAGGTACAAAGGTTCCCAAGGCCCTGGTGTTGGGGTAGACGGTAGGCAAAAGTCAGTAGAGCTCTGCCATCAAGACAGAAATGGATGAGGGGGCCTCTGGATGGTAGACAGGGTCATCAAGGCTCTTGCTATAGTGGGACTATTTCATACAGGTCTAAACAAACATTGGCCTTCAGAACACCTCCGAACTGTAGCCATGGCAACAAAATACACAGAGAAGTATATGGATAGCAAGGTCTGCTGTGGTCATAACAGAGCTATTAACATTCCCTTTTAGAATGGGGGAAGAGGAAACATTGTCAGACCCTCAGCTGAGATTCTCCAGCAGCTGGCACACTGGGGCTGTGGCTTCCACTCATCACCCATGATGGAGTGGGGCTTTACAGTGAGACAGCTGCTTCTGAGTCATCCGTGCTTCTATAAGTAACCCATCATCTACGTGCCTATAGATAGCTCTAATAAACTCACTGGCTCAACCAAACCAGACCTGGAAAAAAAAATAATTTCCTTGATGTGTCGGTTCTCTATCTGTGGAAGAGAGTTATTTCTTTGCATTTCCCTGGAAAAAAGAACACAGCAAATTGGTAGCTGAACTGGGACATGACAGATCCAAGGATGAGTCTGGGAGGAGAGGTTGCATGTCTATCATGGATAATAAGACATGTGGCTGAGGCTGAGCCACCTAAGAGTAGAATTATCTACAGCTCAATTCCAGGACCATCATCTTTTTCTGATGTGGCATGGAACAGGGAGCCTCTGTGATAAGGGGCCAACCCATGAAACGGAGATGGAAAGACTGAAAAAATGTACCACAGTCCCTAAAAACAACACATATGGAATGAGATTTCCAGGAAGCTCTGGTGGCAGTGGCATGCACCCTGAGATGTGTAATAAGACATACAACCAAGGTTGACCTATCTACCCATAGAGAGCATGTCCATGCAAAGAAAGAATTACAATGAGAAAGAGGGATGTAGGAGGCATCTCCTAGATTTGTCTCTGATTTAGCAGGAAAAAAAAATGGATAAGAAGAATGAGGCATACTGGCTTTCGGTTCTTCACAGCTCTGGGAAGTCATAAGGCAAAGAGCAAAAATTAGATCTGTCCTAAAGAAGCCCTCATGGGATCCAAAGCATGGAACCTGTGGGAAGAATTAGACAATGTAGAGAGACGGGCCGAAGTGCAAGTGACAGTGAGGACTGTGGGAATTAGGCATGGGAAAGGTGGTGGTTGATACCCGGTTCACCAGACCAGACAGAACTGTGCTTAGCGGAGAGGTGAATAGAGGTTCATTTAGCAGAGACCTCAGGACTAGTGTGGGACTTGCTGTGGGATAAAAATCTTTCTGGCTGTTGACACTCTGGCAGATCTAAGTGACTTAGATTGGCATGTAAATCAGGTTTGTAAAGCAATCAAGAGGGATGAAGAAAAAAAAGCAGAGGTCATTTGAAAGCAAATGTGACAAGAATTGTGCTGGACTGGAGTTTCTGTGGGAGAAATGGAGATAAACAATATGCTCGGCTGGGGAACTTTTAGATGGCTTTGCAGCCTGGGACAGCAACACAGCGAAGGAGTGACAGGAGATATTCGTGATCCCTAATATTCCCTGACCAAGGGCCCATGGTTGCTTGAAGAGAGGTCCATGCATGCTAGTTCCATTTGACATGGCATATCTGTTGAGCTCCCTGATGAGATGTACATACTAGGGCTTTGATGAGTGCTGGAGTCAAATCTACCTTATTCATGGAAGCTCCCCCAAAATATCAGAGCCTGGGATGGATAGAGAGAAAGAAATAACTGGGAAAAAACTGAACAAGATAAAACTTGTCTTAGGGATGGAAGATTATCTAATACACAAATTGTTATCCCTATAGATGTAAATATCAGTGTCATGCACTCTGCGCTCCTGTTCCTGGCCAGCAGACCCCATCTCACATCAATCAAAGGACTAGTCTCTTGTTGGCTGCTAGATACTGATGGTCACAAATCTCAGCTCTTCCTGTTTCTAAATTCTACAAGGTGAATATGGGGTCCCAAAAGTGCATATCATGGATCCAGTATTCCAAAGCCAGGAATGACAAGACTGGCTCATATATGAAAGGCAATCTGTGTTCGCAATGCTGAGAGGGTCCTAGTGTATATCCATTCACATGTATACACAGGTATGATTATGTGTCCACATGAATGTGTTCATGTATGTGTGAGCAAATATGTGCTACACATGTATATCTATGTGTACATGGGGAAAGGTTTGCATTAGTGTGTGTATGTATGTAGCTCTCATTGTATGTATGCTGTGCATGTGTGTATTTGTATGCACTGAGTGTACCCATGTGTGAGTATATGCATGTGTGTGGCATTATGTCTGTACCAAATAGTTTATACATAAATGCATTTGAGCACATGTATGGAATCATATATTCATGTGTACATGGATAATTAGGGGCCAGGCTAAGCTTATTCAGAGACAGGAATTCTGAGCCAGGCTGACAGGACATCTCCATGTCCAAGTCCCTGACTATGTGAGAAAATGGACTTTTATAGGAAGGCAAATGGATGTTCTGCTGAGCAGCCATGGATACTGTCAGCAGCTCACTGATGCTCAGTTCAAATCACCAATGGAAGACAAGGTGTGGCTTCCACTGTTTTAAGGTAATAAAAACCAAAGCTCGGAGAGGACTTGCCTATTACTATCCAGCAAAAAAAAAAAAAAAAGAAAAGAAAAAAGAGAGAGAGAGAGAGAGAGAGAGAGAAGGAAATAGCATTGTGTCAACTCTTAATTTCCACCCTGTAGTGGCAAAAGTGAATCTTCTACATTCACTTCAGTTAACTCATATAAATCAGATATCCATTGCTTCTTCCAAACCAGCCTGTCCCATAACCCACCCACCAAGAAATGGCCAGCCTCTGTGTCTGTCTGACCCAGTTACACACTGAAAGGCTGAGTTTGGCTCCCCTTTCTTCCTTCTGGGGAGGCCCCAGAAGAAGCTACTGTTGCAGCTCTTCTGGAGCCCACATGGCTCTAGGCCACAGCCGAGTCTCTGCTGCTGTCCACATCCAATGAACCTGATATATAAAACTCTGTGTTTTCTCCTCTCCTCCACACATTAAAATGTAAAGACTCCATGTGGAATCTCTCTGGGGGGTGGAGGGGGAGGGATGGGGGAGACCAATGAACTGAGGGAAATTCCCTGCTGGGTGGGGCATTCCTTTCAAAGGACCACATTTCACAAGCAAAGTCAAGGTGCTTCAAACTCTAGTCTCAGCTAAAAATTGGGTCTGATCTTTGTCCATCCACAGTGCACAGCCAGCTGTTCCATCTACACTGTGGCCTCAGCTACCACTGGGAGACACAGGGGTACATAGGTCCCTGTACTGCCTGCCCCTACAGAAACAGAAGGAAGGAAGGAAGAAATCCAGAGAAAGACACAAAGAAGAATGCCATGAGTGTTGCCCATGTACTAGGAACAATCAAGAAAGCCTCGCCTAATCATTGGATGACTGAGGGGTGAAACTGAAGTCTGCCGCTAGTTAAGGATCTTTCACATGCTAAGCTAGAACCACAGATTTTAAGCATCCAAGCTTATCTTCCCAAGAGAGGTTTCCCAAGACAGCTGATCTGAGTTTTTAACGTCAGGACCAGTAGGGCCAGAGCTAGGTGCCTGCTTAGCTTCCTCCTACACTCTGCACCTAGGTCAGGATACTGGCATTGTCCTAAGATGTCCCAAATACCTGGGTCTATACACTTGAAGCTGATAGCAGCCCTGGTAAGGCAATTGTCATGCTGGTCACAGATGAGGGTTTCATAAATGGTGGCATCTGTGTTGCTGTGCCATTTGGTTATTGTAGTTAAAAGGGATTGATAATAGAGTAATACAGGAATGGGCAGTCACCCCTAAGAAAAGTCCCTGGGGTCACCTACAGAATCAGAGGGTATTTTATGTCCTAGAGTATGTTCCTCTTTGAATGGAAGTCCTTAGGAAGACCCTGTGGAAACCTAGGACCCTGCTAGGGTTTGTTTATGGGAGCCAACCTCCCACTGCTTCCCTGTTCCTGGTGTCTAACCCACTGTGGGACTTAAACACACTCTGCCGGCCCATACGATAGTACCCATTTTACAAGGAGAGGCACCGTGGTCAGTAACTCCCCCAGAGTCTCATATCTGATGAGCCCTGAGGCTAGAGTCCCTAATTTGAGCATCAGTTCCTTCCCAGGAGAACATGGTGTGAGCTGTGCTTCTGTGACCTGATTCTATAAACTCTAGCCTGGCAGAAACCGTGAGCAACAACCCAAACTAAAGCTTCACTCTGAAACAAGTACAATTAAGTGAGGAGAACTTGAACCATGGTGTGCCAGAGGCGATCGCTCAGAAAGGTACAGACACAGTGGACAAATCAAAGCCCAAAACATCAGTGGGAAGAAGACACACACACCCTGCCCTTGCCCCATTAACACAAGCCCTCCAAGCTGTTTCCCTTCACTGCACCAGGTTAGTGGCTGATTTGGGTGGTAGGCTCTGCACACAAGCAGGGAGGGTATGGTGTCCCCCGACACCTCTGTAAACCTGCTGGTAACTGCTCTGCCATCTCTCATAAACCTTCAATAAAACCAGTGAGTCTGAGCCCCAAACTCCCCTGATGCCTGTTTGGAAATTCTATTTGCTGCTGACAATTTATGGGCTAGGAAAGCGGTAGGCTGAGTGCCATCCACTCCTGATAGATGCAGAGCTCTCGCAAACAGCTCCCAACCTAGCTGCACCCAGGAGAGCAGCCAGCACGCAGCACGCTATGTCCCACCCCCCAAAAACAAGTACACATCCCATGCCCACTGCCACACTCAGAAACTAGGCCAGGGGACACTCAGCAGGAGCCAGAGCATGAGAATCTGTGGGCTCAGGCTCTGCAAGACTGGAGATAAACACCTCTGCTGTCATTGAAGCATGGAAGACAGGGAGTCTCAGGTACAGGAGGTCACCCGTCTTCGCCAGGGACACTGTAGTGTCTGAGCATATACACATGTGTACAGAAACACACATACATGCCGAAATGCATGCAGGTATGTGCACATATGTCATATCTGAATAGCACACCCTGCACACATGCTCAGAACATACACTCACACATGTGTAATGCATACTTATGCATGTGTATTAAATTTTATACCACATGTGTGCACTCATATAAAACACTTGTAACTATATATACCACAAATAAGGACACATCACATGTAAACAATATACAAATATGTAATATATGCATGTCATATATGTCATACCAGGCACATGTGTACAATCCATAGGCATACACATACATGTTGCATAAGCTACACTGCACACATTACAGACAGGAAAACATATACATAGCATAGCATAGCATAGCATCCACTCATACTGGATACTACACAGATATTATCCATAGCATACATGTATACACATAAATAACACATATACAAGTCACATATACATACCTGCATGCACATACATGCACATTTAAAACACACAGAGGCATTCAAACACATGGACACAGCACATACCACAAATTCATGCAGTATTGCATACTGCAAACACAAATATGTGTATACATATATCATATTCATCTCATGATGATTAGAGGAATTGGTTCCTGCTGAGGGCTTTGAAATACTGTGAACCACCCTGACATGTACCTACCCCTCATCCTGCTGATGACGGCTGCAGGCCTTATCTCATGTCCTTGTCCTATGATCCTTAGTTCAGGGCCACAAATCCCAATTAGAAAACAAGCTTGGGAGGAGGTTGTCAATTAACAGAGATAAAAGCACAGAAAAGTTGGATAGATGACAAGGTAGAGAGCTGTGGAGACGGCAAACAGAAAGGGTCCTGGGGGAAAAGGAGTCCTATGGAAGGGAAAGAGGTATCAAGTAGCTGGGATCTAGGAAGGTCACCAACTTTCAGCTGCTAAGAGCGCCTGTCCTTCTCATACTGTGTAGGCCCAGACACTGAGCAAAGAGCAATGGTCTTCACACCTCCAGCCTCAACCATGAACACCTGGGGCACCATGATCACCAGGTCACCAGGCCTAGGCCCAGTACTACTGGTCACACTACAATGGCCAAGCTCTTGGCAAGAACAGATGTGGTCTCCCTCTGCTTCCTCTATCCCTCACCATTGGCCACCAAGGAACCTGCAGACCTGAAGGGTGTCTCAGAGATGTCTGCACCCCACCCCAGAGCTGACATTCTCTTAACCTCTCCCTTCCTTCTTCTTCTGTACTTGCCATCATCTTTTACTCTCTTGCTCTCTCCCCTTCTTCTTCTCTTTGTCCCCATCCCTCAGTCTTCTCTGGCCTTCAGAGAGCCATGCCCAGGGACATCACAGCCCTCTTCTTTTCTTTCCCAAAGGCCTTGTATATTCATTGATCACTTGACTCCCAAACCACAGTGCTCTAGGGGTGAACAGAAAGGCTGCCATTGGTGGTGGTTTAGAACATCCTTAACAGTTGATGGCTGCTGGAGACAAAGAGATATCTCCTTCAGTGTAGCTACAGGGAGGTACCCAGGCTTCTGTATCTCTTACTAAATTCTGATATACATACATGTATGAGCACACATGCACATACAAATATGTGCACATGCACAGTGGGGTAAGTAGGAGGGGCAATAGCTAAGAATAGGAAGGAGATCTGCAAGGCTGGGATAGAGATAAAAGAAAGTAACAGCAGGAGATGTGAGCAAAGTATACACATGTATGAAAATGTAGTGACATCTATGATAACCTTAATGTACACTAATAAAAGCATAAGCACATAAAAATAAAAAAGCATCCTAAAGGCAGATTGAGCCAAGACCTGCTAGTGCTAGGGAGGACTGGGGTGCAGGCTACCTTCCCTCAGAAGTGAGGAGGCCTCCAGTGTCTTACACAGGTCAGTACATGAGGGCCCAAGCTCCAGCTGGGTGCTCCTGCATTACTGGATGCTCCTGAAATGTTTCAGGTGTTCCTAAAATACTCAATCCTAGGACACCCTTGCAACCTGTATTCATTCTCTAGGAGGCCAGTGGCCAGTGTGCATGGGAGACTGGAAATTTCACTTTTAGGACAGGAACCAATAAGAGTCTCAACCCCCAGCAGCATCAAAAATGTTGCCAGCCAGAGGGAAGAGCCAAGTGTGTGTACGCAGGATCTCCACCGCTGTCCTGGGCACCTTTGCTCCTGGTAAGATACTGTGTCCCCAGTGCAACCTAAATCCACCATGAAGCTTCATGTAGGGAGCAAGCTCTGGGCAATTCTGATGCCCGCCCTCCCTCTCCACTCCTCACTGTGAGGCAACAGACCCATTCCTCTCTCGGGACGCCCCTCAGTCCCCAGTGTGCCAGCATAGAAGCCTGACCAGCTGCCTGTATGTCACTACAAGGAGCTTGAAATTGCTGTGGGTCTCTCCTGTCCCCTGAGCCACCCCTCCTCCACAAGGCCTGCATACAGCAGCAGGTGCTTGGACAAGCCCTGCTAAGTGAGCTAATTATTTCAGGATTTCTGTAATCCACAGACCCAGACATTACCCTTTGTTGTTTTGAAGGGGATTTGGAGATATTCAGGGACCTCTCTGAACAAAATTACGAAGTCAGTGTTGATGCCAGTACTGATGCCGCTGTGGACCTGGGTACCCTCCCTCTCCATCAGTAAGCCTCTGTCCCCCAGGGCTCCTGTCAATTCCAGCCAAATTCACTGCTAACAGCTCTTGTTGCTATGCAATGCAGGGTGGGGGTAGGGGGAGGGCTGCGTTTTAATGAACCCAGGCTTAAATGGAAGTAAGACTGGATATGTGAGGACCTCTCAGACTCCATCACCTGGACAAAGAGACTTTTAAAGGGGGAAGTCATTACTCAGAGTAGACAGGTCTCCATCTCAATTGAGAAGCCCAAACTCTACTTCCTAGTTACACTTTTAAATTTTCACTTGTGGGCTTGATTGTATGAGTATTAGGGTGTGTGCCTGGCAGCCTGAGAACCGAATTTCTCAAGGGCCTCTTTGACTCCAAGCCCATCTGGGACTGGACCACAGAGACTGAAGGCCCCACCTCATTCTAGGACCAGTTCACAATCAAGTCATTCATTCTATGAGGACAGCTAACTGGCTGGTTTCACCTTGACTATGACTGGTGGAATTATTGTCAGAATTATTTCTAAATGTGAAACCGTGAGATCTCAGTCTTTTTTTCTCTCCCACCCTTCACCATCCCCATCCCCAGTCCCCCTCCCTTCTTCCTATGACCACAAAGAGACTGAATCTAGAATTTTCCAAGCTCAGGAACATCCCAAAGTGAGTCCTGGCTGCCAGACACATTTCTCAGGCTGCATGTCTATGGGACACAGAGGTCACTCAGTCTGGCCTTATCCTCCCCAAACTGGGGGGAGCGGTGACATTAGGGTAGACATGTCCAAAAGGACATGCTATCATCCTCCCTGCCAGTGTCCATAAACGTGACCTCATTTGGACATGAGACCTTTGCAGAAATCACCAGCTGAGATGTGATTGTGATGAGCCCTAATCCATAGGATCGGTGTGTTTAGAGTAAAGACATCATGCTGGGAGAAAATGGTATGAGAACAGACATTCAGATATCAGAGGAGCCTGGCAGTGGTGGCACACACCTTTAATCCCAGCACTTGGGAGGCAGAGGCAGGTAGATTTCTTAGTTCGAGGCCAGCCTGGTCTACAGAGTGAGTTCCACGACAGCCAAGGCTACACAGACAGAGTAAAGACAGAGCCACATTGCCTCATCCCAGGTAACCTAGACCTAGAAGAATAGACAGTCCCCCTGAGACCTGTGCAGTTGCCTTGCTTTAAATTTCTGACATCCAGAGCCCTTAGAGGTCAAGTATCTGACACTTGAAACCCCCAGATGTTCTTCCTGAGGCAGTGCTAGGGACTCTGGAAGGCCTCTGGAAGGCTAGACTTACCATGGGAAAATGAAACCCTGTCCATCTATGGGAGACACACTCTACCACCCCAGTGGATACGGGACGAAGGCTAACACTGGACTCTGCATACACAGTCATGCCGCAAGATCCACAGGATTAATTTTTCAAGAGCTGAGGGGATGGGTCAGTGGTGGAGGTTAGAGATTGGTTAGAGGGGTTGGTTCTGGAACCCTCCATAATTATACTGAAGGGATAATTATAAAAGTAACTCCATTACAGACAGTATCTACAACATAGGACTTATGTCCAAGCCATGATGGGCTGAAGCTGTGGGCAAGAAGGCAGTTGTGTGTTTTGCTTCCCTCCTGGTTTCTACACAGGCTGAGAACTTGATGCTGCCTACCATGCACAGAGAGTGACATTGGTAGGGAGGTCCAACTGTTCTCCAGGGTCCTACAGCTTCTGTGGCTAATATGTGCTTAGACATGGGAGATTGTGGCATTCATTCATTCCCTCCCCCCTTCTTGCCCTCCCTCCCTCTCCCTCCTCTCCTCCCTCCTTCCCTCTCGATTTCAGCCCAGTTATACAGTGCACATTGTGAATTCTAGAGTCCACACCTTCTTTTGGGGAAAAAAATATTCTTCAGGGCTATCTGAAATGGCCCCAACAATTCCCTTTTTACATTTCTACATTATTTTGAAGCTTTGCCTCCATATCTCTAACCTCTGTCATTGATCCTTCCCCCTCAACTCTAGCAGAATTGTTGTAAGGCTTGTGCATTTTATTACGTCACTTTCCATTCCTGGACTGTTCTCTGTGTGAGACGGGTCTTCCCAACTACAAAATGATGCCAGAGGCCACAGCAGCACTTTCTTGTTCCATCTTCTCAGGACTGAACACCTTACACGGAGCAAAGATTATTTAGTCAGTGAAACACCAGGTATCTGTAATAAAGAATGAATAAATGTAGAAATGCATGGGCTAAAAGTAAAATGAGGGAAAAGGTAAAGAACTCTTTGCAAATTGCAGGATTTTAGCAATCAGGTTGCATAAAATAGGCATGGAAACAGATCTCTGATGATGAAGAAGTTTTTTCACAAAGAGACAAAGGAGGTTAGAGGAAGATGTAACTTGGGAAAGAAGGGGCTTTGGAGGTCCACTGAGCACACTACTCTCTGTGCACACAACTTATTATGAAGCAAAAACCTGATATCAGCTGAGGCCTCAAGCAATTACCATGTCATGCAGAGATCCAGGAGCCTAGGCAGGGCTGGCTGATTCACCAGAGTTTATAGCTAGGTGTGAGAGCAGCCTTGCGCTGGCCCTTTCCCCCTCATCTTAGGTTCTTTTCCTAAAGGATACCTAAAACAAAGGTAGTTTAGAAACAAGACCATCCGAAGCATGAAGAATGGCCTGCGCCTGTCCCAAGAAAGACATTGATGTCACCTCTCCATTCTCAACTCCCCCCCCCCACTAGCATATGCCCAGCAAGTGGGAGGCCAAGTTCAGTAGCACATGTCCTGGGTCCTCATCCAGAGTGAATGGCAGCCACAGCTGCCATATATCACTTCTGACATTAGCCCCAGACAGAGGGCAGACTGAGGGAAGCTTACGGCTGACTTTCTGACACTCCTGAAGGTTGAGCTTTCATAGATCTGTCTAACACTTTACCCATGGGCAGACATCCCAAAGACATTGAGTGTTTTATCCAAGCTGCAAGCACAACTTCAGAGAGGCTAGACGTACTGAGATCAGCCACAGGGAGAAAGGCAGACCTGGGTTTTCTGAGACCCTCTCTGACTTCCTGTATAACCATCACCTTTCCTTGCCATGACAATGACTTTGAAACCATGAGAGCCCAAGAAGTCTGTATCAGTCTCTTTACATGAAGACTCCACTATGAAAATTCTCATTATTTCCCACTTCCATGGGGGAAAACCCATTTCCAATTATGTTAAACACATAATTCATACTATTGCAAAGATAGGCTGTACTTGCCTACCGGCAGAGCCAGTCTACACTCTCTGAACATCAATATTGCTCCAGATGCCTGAATGAAACAATTTTCTATGTTATTGCTATGATTTTTATTCTTTTTAAACATTTATTCTTTAGAATTTCATATATAGTTTCTATATTTGCATCATTTCTACCTCTTTTCTCCCTCCAATGCTTCCTATGCCCCCCAATTCCTACTCAAATCCATGATCTCTTCTTTTCTATCATTACATAAATATTCACATATAAATTAATAAATGCAGTCTTCTGAGTTCATTTAGTGTTACTCATATGTATATGTGTTTAGAGCTGACCACATGGGATTGGATCATCTATAAGGGGCCTCAATCCTGGAGAAGACTGTTTGTCCCTTCACCCTCAGCAGGGATTAATTAGCTGCAGCTTTTCATCAAGGTATGGGTCCCTGGGACATTTCCTCCATCCCATTGGCATGTCAATTAGTGGTGTCACTTTCCTGGTCTTGTTTAGGTAGCCATATTGTTGAGATTTCATAGGTGCAGCTTCCCTGACATGTAGAAGACATTATTTCCCAGCACCCATCCTGGTGCTTGGGTTCTTAACAGCCTTCCTGTCCCATCTTCCATAATGGTCCCCGAGTCTTAAGTATAGAAGTTGTGCTGTAGATGCGTCAGTTGGTGCTGGGTACCTGACCATCAGGGTCAATTGTTCTCTGTATTTTAACCAGTTGTAACTTTGCTGTGTTCTCCATCTGCTGCAAAAAGAAGCCCCTCTGATGAGTAATGGCAACTATGCATATCTATGGACATACCATCAGTATTTAGAATAGAGTTAAAACTTATACCAGCTTAGGGAAGTAGCAACACTTGATTCTTCTTTAAGGCCATGACCTCGCCAGACATGGGTTCGTGGGCTAGATGTATAGAACTAAGCATGAATTCCTTCCTATCAAGTGAACTTTAAATACAATTATCTAATTGTATTTAAACAATTAGACCAACAGCTGTTGGTTACTCCTACGATAGAAGTACTACTAGTACACCTCTGATACCTGATCATTGTTGTGGTTTATAGGCATTAGAGCTGAGTAGGACTATTGACCATTTTTCCTTCTTGGAAGTTTACATGGCTTCTTCTGGTATGATGAGAGCTGGTCCTCAGGAAAGAAGCTTCCGAGTTAGTTCTAGTTCAATTCCTCCATCCAAAATATGCAGTTGGTCTTTACTAATAGGGTCTTACCCTCCATTTCTGGGAAGTAATCAATATTATCACTATTTTTCAAAGCAACCAGCAAATATTTGTAACTCATTGAAACTACCTGAAAGTCTGGCTGTGGGACAAGATTGTCACACAATTTAGGAAGAGAGAGGGTGTCTGTGACCCCAGCACTCAGAAGGCAAGAAGACATTAAGACCAAGCAAGGTCAACCTGAGCCATACAGAGAGACCTTTTTGAGAGAGGTGGGGTGACAGACTAGGGAAAAGAGGAGAAAGCTACCTCTGCTCCAACCTAAAATTCATTGAGCTTCAGTCTGCCTATTTATAAAACATGATACAGCCTTAAGCCAGTGGTAGCTGGCATGTGACTATGTTTAGCAAACACTGCAGAGTGAGAAAAATCCTGGTGAGGGGAGAGTGAGTGTCACAGTTTCCCTTCTCTGGCTAATACACTGAACCCCAGACTGGGCCTTATACTTGCCCGTCTGGGTGACCTAACCTGTGTTTGGGGTGAGAGCCTTCTCCTGGATGTGTCAGAGATAACCTAGTCTGAAGCTGAGGCCCTGATGCCTCCCTGAGCAGCAGGCTGAGTCATTGATGTATTGGCCCCTTGAGTATCCCACAAACACTGTAACTACACAAGTCCAAACAAGCTTCTCTCTTCCCCTAAGAACTGGAACCTATTAAGTCATGTTCCCAGCTAATGGCACCACAGTAGAATCTACTCCCCAGAAGTCACAGGGCTCACATGCCTGTCTGGACTCTGCAAGAGTCCAGGTACTCAGTTCTCAGCATTCTTGTGGACTCAATTGTCTCTCCATTGTCTTCTCTGCAAATTCAAAATCTCCAGGTTTATCCCATCCCACTTGCCGCCAGCCCTCCTGCTGAGGTTTGAGGTGTCTCTGAAAGACCCAGCCTTGGTGTGGCTGCTTTTGCTCTTCTCACTGCCTGGATGCCCAGTGCTATGTCAGGTCCTGGACTTGCAGTTGGTTAATTTGGCTTTCCAGTGCTGCACAAGCCAAGCCAGAAACTATCTGGAAGAGAACAAACAGGAAAGCGTTTTGTCCGGCAGCCATTGTGGCAGCTATATATTAACGAGCAGTCAGTTTGTCAATGTAGAATTTTTTTAGAAGCTCCTACACAACTTTATGAAAACCATCTACACAGGGTCCAGATATTGATGGTGGCTTCCCTGAAATTCTTACAGTCTCTTGACCTTTTAAAGGATGACCCACTGACCTACTGACCCATGGAGGTGCTGAGAGCAAGCAGCACCCCTCCTGCTGCTCCAGGCAGTTCTTCATGTCTGTCCATATCCTATTTCCTAATCTCACTCTTTCCTTCCAGATATGCATAGAGTGCTCCTGGCCTTCCCAACATCCAGCATCAGACATGTTCCTCTATTTTCCTCCCACCTTTTTGCAAGTAACATGTGTCTCTGCCAGAACAGGACTCTGGCACTTCTTAAACTGACCCCAAACTACCCTCATTTACTATAACATGGAACTGAACATGCTAAGATAGGTAGGGGCCATCACTCACCAGTTGCCCTCTGTTGGAAGTTGCTGGGATGCCAGTGGGTTGTTCAGTCCCTGAAGGCTGCTGCATTTTTTACTATGACACCCACAGAGGCACTAGCGAAGGTCCAGAAATATCTCCATAATAACACCTGTACAAAGTAGGTGCCCAACAGCATTATTAGCAATACTGTAGTTGACTTAGAACCTCCCCAGTTCTGGACAGCATATGTACATTGTGATGTTTCTGTTGGCCACCAGCTGTTGATATCAGACTTTCATACTTGAACAACTTAATGTGTTCATAAGTTTATTCTGGTTGATAGTAAGTAAATAAGAACTACATTTTATTAGGGCTTGTGACAACATTATTCAACTTTCATGTATATAAAGCCAGATGTTTAACTATATAGGTTTCCAGTCTTATTTTTCACTTTTTCTATAACACTGTGTGAACTTCTAAAGAACCGTAAAAGAAAAATGAAGGAAGAAGAAAAAAGAAATGTACGTGTCTGATTTTGAAATATATGTCATACCTTCCAGCTGAGGTATGGCTCAGTCCCTAAAGTGCTTGCTGTGCAAGTGTGAAGACTTCAGTTCACTCCTAAGAACCCACATACAAAAGCCAGACACAGTGGCACACACTTGTAATTACAGCCCTAGAGAGGCAGAGATGGGTGGAGCCTCACTGGGCAGCCAGCCTGCTCTACCTGGTAAGCCCCAGGCCAGTGACAGTGAATAAAGAAAAAAAAAGTAACATTGACCCTGGCCCAAATTTACATGCATGCATTTTTTCACACTTACACACAGAAACACACACATTCACACACACGTACTAGTGTACTCACACTTGCTCAGCTGCATACTCACACAAGCTTGCTCATTCCCACTCTTGCATATTCATAGTCACACATTCACTTATGTACACTCCCTTGAACACTCATGAACTCACACATACTCATAAAGTCATGAACTCACACTTGCACAGTCACACACTCACATTTGTTCACTGCCATACCCACATTTGTACTATACTCACATTCTCACACATGCATGCTCTTGCACACTTGCTCAGTCACATGCTTACACTTGCTGTTACACACACACTTATGTATAATTGCTACTTAATGTGCACTCTTGCGTGCCATCGTGAGTCTAACCATAACAAGCCAGAGACCACCAGGATACCAATGCTGATCCTTTGTTGGGAGGTTGGGGAGAGTAATGCCCAACAACTAAGGGACTTTCTATGTAAAGTGTTGTTTGATGTATAATCTGATGAGTGGTTATACGCCTTTTAAAATGCTGCCTTTTGAAGTGTTTAATTACTTGGAGAAATGCATATGTGCTGCACACAAATTTATTTGCACAGCTTGATGTCAAGCAAAGTTCTATAGAAGAAGGAATTGACCAAAGGGCTACCAATGAATGAAAATACTGTCCCCTCACTACCTGGTTGAAGATGGCTGATTTCACCTTTTTAAGAGCATTTCCTCATAGAATGAATCAAATAGTGTTCTTTCTGTTTCTATTTTGTGGAATAGTTTGAGGAACAGGAACAAAAATGGAGCAGAGATTGAAGGAAAGGCCATCCAGTGACCAGCCCAACTTGGGATCCATCCATGGGCGGCCACCAAACCCTGACACTATTACTGATGCTATGTTGTGCTTGCAAACAGGAGCCTAGCATGGCTGTCCTCTGAGAGAATCTCCCAGCAGCTGACTGAGACAGATGCAGATACTCACAGCCAAGCACTGGACTAAGGTCAGGGCTCATATAGAAGTTAGGGGAAGGATTGAAGGAGCTGAAGGGGATGGCAACCCCATAGGAAGACCAACAGTGTTAACTAACCCAGATCCTGAGGAGTTCCCAGAGACTAAGCCATGAACCAAAGAGTATACATGGGCTGGTCTGAGGCTCTACAGCACATATGTAGCAGAGGGCTTCCGTGTCAGGGCTCCATGGGAAAAGATGTGCCTAATCCTATAGAGATTTGATGCCCCAGGGTGGAAGGGTACTGGGAAGGGCACCCTCTCAGAGGTAAAGGGCAAGGGGGATGGGGGAAGAACTCTGAAAGGGAGAACTAGGAGGGAGGTCAACATTTGGAATGTAAATAAAATAATTAATTAATAAAAATAAATTATTGTATATTGATTTAAAAAAAATCTTTAAATTATTAATTCCCAACAATGTTTGAATGTTTCCCAACTTATACAACTACGGTACTCTGAACATTGAACTTAAAACTGAAGAAGCATGCTGTTTGCTTTTCTAGATGTTGTCTTCTTCATCTCCCTCTGATGTGTCCGTTAAGTTCAAAGGGTAAGTCATCCCCTCTGACAGGCAAAGACTTAGTTTTAAACAATATGTGGGCCAAGTCTAGAAGTCAGCAGTCATAAGCATGAGGTTCTTAAGTTCCTGGGAAGCTAGGAGCATCTCTCACAGGTGACATCATCAATCCAGTAGGCAGAAGTGTCATTGCTGGCTGATAAACCTCCAGGCTATCTCCACAGCTATGGCCCCTTTAGTAAGCCCCAGACTTTTGCACCCTGATGCTCCTCATTATAAATGGAATATTTCACAAGAAACTTGATATTTAAGTTAAAAAAAAATTAGAAGGCCTGATTTCCCAAGTCCTTGGCTCAGGATGCCTCCCATGGACCTTCTCAGTAAACATGGCACTTGCTTGGTTTTTTTCCAGATCAAGAGAACTGAAAGCCATAAACCATTGTGCTGAGGTGTGAGAACCATATTCAACATGTTCTCCCCTGGGAGAGCAGGTGACAAAGTACTCAAGAGAGCTTCTGGGAGCCACATGTGAACTCTGTGGTCACACTCTGCTGCCCCCCACCCCCACAGAGGACTCATACAGAAGATGAAAAAATAAGTCATTCCTTGATGCAGTAGTTCAAGCTAGCTCTGACTCTCAGAGAAATGGAACAGCTCGTCCAGTGACTGTGGCCCATCTACTTGTCTGACTATATGGCAGGAAGAAAAAAAAGAAGAAAGAGAAAGTCCAAAACAATGAAGGCCAGAAGGTTGGCTTGTCCAGGCTGCTCACTCACCAAGTAGGCCAAAAAGAGAAATGCTCTTGATGGCATTGGAGGCAAAGGTGCCCTGCTCAGAGATGGAGATAGCACCAGCCCACACTGAGCTTCCTACAAAACCTCTGGTTGGTGCCCACAGGCTGTGCTTCAACCCATACACTGTGAAAAAGTATTCAACAATTCAGAAAGGCAGATAGCAAAGTAAAGTCAGTGTGTTCACAGCCCCAGAGGTAGAGATAGATGACCACGGGGCTCCTGGGGCAGGGCAAGGCCATCGACACCTGAAAAAAGTCACTTCTTAATATGAGAGAGCATCCTAGGCTGCCAACAAGGAAAAGAGAACTCAGAGCCCTGCTCCTGGGGAAAATGTCCTCACAAGTGAGTGTATTTCTTTGCTCCAAAGCAATTGGAATTTGGTGTCTTTTCTCTGGCCTGGTGGGAACTCAGGACAGGCATGCCAAATCATGCTTAGGGAGACAGATAATCACCCCACAGCAGGGAGTCTCCCACATAATAGAATTACCTAGATAATGGCAAACCTCCGGGACACTCTAACAGCAGGGACCTAACATCACTGTCACTCTCCTAAGTTCTATAGCGAGATTTCCTAAGGTCCAGGGAGAGTCACTAACGAGAGCTACATACAGGGATCAGTGGTATAAACCATCTGGGTTCTCGGGAACCCAAATCCAAGCACCTGGAGGTCAGGTTGCAAAGCCTGGGATGGAGCAAAGGGCTTTTCTATATTGTGAAACACTGACCTATGTGACAATTCATGTGCACTGTGTACAGCTGTGTACCAGGTATTGCACTAAGTTCTTTTTCACTTCACTGGGCATGAAGTTGTCTCACTTCATCCCCCACAGGAAGATACCAGGATGCTCCTGGCATGCTGCTGACTGTGGGTAGGGATTTACACAACATCAGTGACTTGCCAGGGCCACCTATGTCACTGACTAGGCTGGAATTGAGCTTGGCCTCTGAGAGAATGGCAAGCATTCACACACCCACAGGAACAGGATGTCCCAAGCGGGCACGAAACACTAAAACCACAGTCCAATGGAGCCCTCGTGTTCAGCCACAGCCCATCAAAACACTGGTCCTCCACATGGCAGGCAGATGCTCTGTGTGGCTTCCCACAGAGAGAGCTTGCAGGGACGGCACTCTTTCCTATAAGGTGTGGATGAGAACCTTATTTGGGTGGGGGTGGGGGTCTATGACCGGTGATGATAGCATCCACATCGGCAGGAATGGTCACCACAGCTCCCCAGGTCTACCATGTAACATATGTCTTGGCCTAGAGCTTCTTCGATGAGACAAAATGAGACAATGAAAGTTAAGGTCAGGGTGGTGTAAGACCCCTTAAGAGAGGAGACCCTTACTCTAGTCTAGGGATTACACAACCCCCATGAAACTCAAACACTTGAGGTTTATTCGAGCTCATAACCCACACAGGGGCAGAGGAGTTCGACTCCAAGCTCAAGAAGTATAGGGTATTTAAAGGAGAAAACCACAAACCAGGGGGAGTGAGGGGGGATTCCAACCCAAGGTATTCAGTCAGTTAGGGAGGGGAACATATTCATTTTTGGAATGTAATCTTCATCTCCCAGGCGGCAGGGTGGAGAGCCTCGTGAAGCAGTTGACCTTGATTCCTAGTTCCACCTTCATTGTGGTTCAGTCAGGAAAGCCCTGAGGCACTGAGTTAGCCAAGTTCCTGGAACCTGGGGGCTCTGAACCGGCTGGCCTGCATTCTTAGTTCTGCTCAGTCTGCTAGGGGTCATAAAAAACTTTTTTATATTTTCTATACCTTTCAGGTGGCAGATTCTTTTGCTGGCCCAGCCCCTCGTTTCCTTTACTTCTGTACAAGATCCCAAGAATGAGCCCACAGTCCCTCCCTTACCCTCCTATCCTACTGTGAGGATCTGCAGCTGCCTTAGTCAGTTTTCTATGGCTGACACACCATGATCATGGCAACACTTATAAAAGAAAGCACCTAATTGGGGCTTGCTTAGTCTCCAAGGTTTAGTCTCTTATCAGCATGATGGGAAGCATGTCAACACACAGGCAGAGGTGGTGCCGGAGAAGCAGCTGAGAGCTACATCCTGATCTGCTAGGAGAGAGAGAGAGAGAGAGAGAGAGAGAGAGAGAGAGAGAGAGAGAGAGAGAGAGAGAGAGAGAGAAACTGACTCTGGCTTTGCCTTTGTCATGGGCTTTTAAAACCTCAAGGCCATCCTCAGGACACACTTCCTCTAAGAAGGCCATACCTCCTAATCCTTTCAAATAGTGCCACTCCTTGTGACCAAGCATTTAAATCTACGAGTCTGTATAGGCCATTCTTATTCAAAGCACCACAGCAGTCATAGCGCTGCTCCAGTTGTAGGAGGAAGAAGGTCCTCTCTGAGCCTGCAAAGCACTGATGGTGGGCCTTGGTTTTACCCCAGAGTCTTCCAGCAATTTCTAATAATCCTGCTATATTAACACTGGGTGTTCTTGTTTAAATAGCCTGCCTAGCTCTTATTTAGTGGAATAGGAATGGATAGGCTCTGAGTTAGGTATGTGGATGTATAACAAGGTTGTAATGATTTTGTGTCATCCCTCAGATGGTCTGTGTGACCCATGGCTCTCCTCACACAGTACAGACTAAGTTTCTCTAGTTGGGAGAGACTCCCTTGTCAGGGGAGTCACTGTTCAGCCTGACCTTTCTAAAATGAAAATACTATGCTTATGTGTGAGCAAAGCCATTTTGAGCCTGGGTTTTTCCACTTCTACCACCGCTGTCTCTAAAGATAACCCCCTCAGGGTTAGTGACTCTGAGACTGGTGTGTAGCTTACTGACATGAGAAGGGACACCAGCCCACCTTATCACAGATTGCAGGATGGAACTTGGAGCCTCAGGTCCAAGCAGAGAGAGGTCATTGGTAAGTCCAGAAGGGCAACAGTGGCCAACCATAGTGAGTTCCCAGCATCTGTCCCCCAAGCCCTTTCTATCAGATTCCTGTTCTCACTGACAGAGCCATATCAGTTCCTAGTCAGGGATCAAGATGACACTTCAATACAGCAAGTCTCCCCTGAGACAAATGACAGAAGCGGAGCTCTGGCAGCACTTGCTGCATCCTGACTCTGCGCAAAGGAAGGTTTGAGCAAACATCACTTTCCCAAATGGCAACTGAGAATGCCTACTAGCCAGAGCTTCGAATGAATGACAGTCAGTCCTCTGTGGTAGGTACTGTCACATCATCATTTGCAGATGAAGACGGTGAGGCAAGAAATGTTAGATGACATGGCCCTGATCGTGCAGTCCAGGCAGGTTACAAGCAAGGCTAGGCAATGACCGATCATGGCTACTATGGCTCAATTATGCCTAATACTCTCCTGCATAGTGTCCATGTACCTGTATCACATGCCTTATGTACATGGATGCCCTCTGACCATTAGGACAGCTCCATAGGGTAGGAAAAGTGATGTGGGTATCACAGAGTGTGGTAGAGTTCAACATTAAACCCTAGTGAACAGGAACCAGGAAAAGGAAAACTAAGCCTGTGAGTGACAAGGAACAGTCCCCAGTGCTTAGAGGAGCATCCCTCAGATACACAAGGTGACATACCCCAACACACACACACACACACACACACACACACACACAGGGGAAATACATGCTGCAGGACCCACATAGTATTCTAGAAGAGCCACACTGCGGGGTTATTGCACAAATTCCTTCCCCCAATGACAAACAGAGGTATAATTCCACCAAAATGCACTCTGGGGAACAATTGTATTTATTGGGCTTCTTCACAGAATAGTGGGTGAGGGGCCCACAGAAGCATGAGTAGCCTTTAAGCAGACTCGCTGGAAGGTCTGTACCCAGTGAAGTTGATAACTCCCCCATGGCCACATTAGTCTTTTCCCAGACTATATGCTTTTAGCCCCTCCCTGAAGCCACCTAACAACTGGAATACAAATGCATAGAACTGGCTGGGGGAATTGATGAATACTGGGTGAGGGTCCTATGACCTGCCCCTGCCCATCTTTCAGTAAACAATGAGGAAATATCAATACCCAACAAGACTGGCTAGGATCTTTTGCAAGTGAGCATTGCTGAACTCATAAAAGTGGTGGCAGTTTGGCTTATACAATAATCCTGAGTAACAAAAGAACACAGATCAACTCCCACCAGGGCCAGAGCATATTAGCTACCCATGAGAGAGCTCAATTTGGGAGGTAGGCATGTTCTATCTAGAATGACAATGGAGGTAGATACACCAGTACCTGTTTTCATACTTTAAATCCTGGATTTTATTGTCTGCAAAACCACACTCAATCAATCCAAGTGCATAGCTTGACCTGTTCTACTCTGCATCTTGAGATTTGGGCCTGGGGCCCTGGACACAGAGTCCTCCAGAACATCTAGTCAGAGCCTGATCTCATAGCACAGGCTTCTGCAGCTTCCTGGGCTCCAGAGGGCTGCTGGGAATGTTTGTTTGTTGCGCCATTATTTGTCATACTTTCTGCAGCCTCAGCCTCGTGGTGAGCAAAATTGTAAGTGGGGAGACTTTTCTAGACCTGGCACTCACACCCTGCAGCAGCAAATCAGAGGGCCCACGGTAGATAGACTCATGGGGACGCCAGTGGCATTTCTGTAGAGGACGTAGACAGAGGGGGTGTGCATCTCCCCACACAAGCCCTTATTAGCATTCTCATCAACACCTCTGCATGGATTAGTGAGGATCCCATGTTCCCACAAGGGACCTGCTTGTTTTGAAGGAGGCAAAGCCTGGCTCTGTTTACACTCTGCCTTGTGCATTCACAATGAACAGCACTGGCAGAACAGCATGTTCGCCAGCACAGGGAGGGGACTTTACTGAGGTCCAAGGGAGACACCACACATCGAGGCTGATCAGCTCTTACAGCACTGAGTCCTAAACACCTCTGCCACATCAGCAGGACTAAAAACATGGTGTCCCTCCTGTGTTAGTAGAACGGGACCAGCATAGTGTCTCTTTCATTGTGAATCCCCATTGTTCTTCTTAGATCAGGCAGAGCTAGTTAGAGGATTCAGTAGTGACCAAAGGAAAAAGGTGTGCTGTTTTAGTTCAAGAGGACAGAGAGCTCAGGTGTTGCCAATTCCCACAGCCATTACTCTAAGTCAAGAGCAAGACCATTGGCTGGGCATCTGTTTTATGGCCATTCATTCCCGGTGCTGTTATTAACCCTGAAGTATCTGTCACAGTCTTCATCCCCATTGTCACACAAGCAGACAATGCAGTTGGAGACCAGGGAACTTCTGAGAGTGTGCGGACGAGTTCATGATGGAGACATTCGGTACTTTCCGGGTGCCTGAATTCATCCCAAGCTATGTGCACTCTACATTGAGCTTCACAACAACCCTGTAAGCTATGACCTGTGGCAGAGAGAACTTCTGTACATCAGATCTCTGTGTCCTCTGCAACATAACACAGACTTGACACTGTTAGCCTTGGATTGCTGACATCCAGGACAACCTCCTGGTCCCCATGTGCCCCATGGAGCTACACGATGTGTTTCTGAGAATGGAAGTGAGCAGAGATGATGTGCAGCAGCTTCTGGCAAGGCTTTGGACGAGTGAGTGGGGCTTCATACCCTGTTCTTCTTTCTACCCACGAGCAGAGGCCTCGTGGGCCATCAGACCAGCATAACCATGAGATAGAAGGCTCATCGTCGGCTAACTCCTAGCAAGCCAAAGATTTATTTATGGAGCCAAGTGCTTTTGTAGCAGTTTTCTCCAATCAGCCTCTCTCTCTCTCTCTCTCTCTCTCTCTCTCTCTCTCTC
>NW_022196912.1:44847830-44848471 GCF_008632895.1 Mastomys coucha | reverse complement strand
CTGCTTCAGAGACCTGAATCTGTCTATTCTCCCATTTTAGAAGCCTGAAGTGAAGGCATGACCCCACCTCTAGAGGAGTTAGCCCCATCCCACAACAAGAATGGTAGGACTTCACAGGCTGAATAAGATGTCTCTTGGAGATTCAATGTCAATGACTGATGCCTCACATGGCAGCAGTAGATCTACCCTGCCTCCAGGCATGGAGGATAGATTGACTTACAGGAGAGTGGTGGTATTTGCTGGATGCCCAAAGGCTTCACCAGCTTCTGAGACCAGCTGGATAACTCGAGTACCTCCCATTCCTTAGAATAGGTTTTGTCTTCCAAAATGGTAATCATGCATTCCTACCTGACCATGGGATTTTTACATCGAGAAACTAAAGCAGTTCAGCCCTACAAGAATCCATCATGAAAGCAGTAGGCAGGCTATGAATCCAGCGAGCAATGTGGGGCCTCCAGAGGTAAATGGGAACTGATAGTCTTCTATCGCCCTGCTTGTCATGCATCGGGCTCTTGGGAAATATTTGTTAAATATGTGGGATTTGTTTTAAGATAAGAATCATGGTTAGATGTAATTAAGGACACATGCTCCACCATGTTCATAGCAGCCTTATTTATAATAGCCAGAACCTGGAAACAACC
>NW_022196912.1:44837678-44847158 GCF_008632895.1 Mastomys coucha | reverse complement strand
TGTTTTTGTTTGTTTCTTTGTTTGTTTTTTGGAGGGGAAACTGGGAAAGGAGAAATTTATATGTAAATGAAGAAAATATCTAATAAAAAAAAAGAATCATGGTTAGGATGTAGCTCAGTGGTCAAGCACTTGCTTAGAATTCACAGGGTGCTGAATAGGTCTAATCATCAGTTGGTAAGAGATATAGATAGGAGAGAGAGGGAGGAGGAAGATTTGATCACTAAATGAGGGCATCCAAAAATTATACCCACTATCATTATCATTTCATGAAGCAAAATAGTTTATAATCAATGACGTAGGGAGTCTGGGGCTTTAGCTCAGTTGGTAGAGTGCTTGCTTAGCATACAGGAAGCTCTGGGTTCAACGCCCAGCACTACCTAAAACAAGCACGGCGAGGCACACCTGCAATCCTAGAATTGAGGTGGTACAAGCAAGAAGACCAGAAACTCGAGGTCTTCCTTAGCTAAAGTCTTGGTTACTTTCCACTGCCCGGTGTCCCTGAGTCTCAACTGCAGCATCAGCCTGTGGGAGTTTCTGTAACTTGTCTTGGTTGCCAATTGACATGAGAGGGGTAAACGAAACCTGGGAGCAAAGTGGAACCGGTGTTGCTAAGTGGTCTCTTCTTTAGTTGCTTTAGTCACTTCAGAGTATACCACACAGTAGGCCCAAACAGTTCCACGTGTAAGAGGTTTAATTGAGAGGGAGAGAGGGGGCAGTAGCAGGAAGAGAGGAGGGAGAAAGAGAGAGGGAGATGGAGGAATGTTCCCATATATATGGGTTCTGACATAGTGGCCGCAGGTAAAGGTGGGAGGTGAGCCCAATGGATTCTGGGAATATGGTGACTGTTGCCTTGGCAACAGGTCTGTGAGATCCCCCCATACAACACCAGAAGCTTTGGATGCCCCGATGTTAACACAAATACCTTAGGCAGGCATGCTCTGGACACTCTGAACAACACACACCCTGTTTGTGTTTTCCCAGTTATCCTACAGTGGTGACTCCTTGAAGACTGTCACAGGCTATGCCCCTGTGAATAGAAGTGCTAGGTACCAGAAAGGTGGTGCAGACTAGGCCCTGGTTCTGCCTTTCCCTGGTTTGCCTCTTTGGCAGTCAGCTGCCAATTCTTGTTCCACTTTTGCAGCTATGGAATAGGAACTTCAAAGATGCAGTTCATCCTTTAGCACTGTGAGGTAGATATTCCCAGAGTGACACCCAAGAACACCTGCCGGGGCCCTAGTTTGGTTTTCAGGAACCAGAGGCTGTGAAGAGAGTGGAAACCCATGTGTGGGAATGGTATGGCTTGGTGCCTCAGCCCTACCCCTCCCAAGGTACCGATGAATTAGGAAGGTCCCCCACTATCTCTCACTAGCACAGTGTGACTATGTCACCAAGTCTTGCTTGTCATTCTCACCAGTGGAGCCCAGACAACTGACAAGAATCAGGAGATTGCTGACCCACTTCTGTCACCAGCTCTGTTCCCCTCCCCTATGGTACGGTAACTCAGAGCTCCAGGCTAGACCTGGATCCCCACTGTGTCTCATGGAGGAAACTGGTGGAGAGCATTGTGCCAGATCAGAAGCAAATGTGAGCCCAAGTTACCGAGTGCATACTAAGCTAGTGTCCGTTTTGATGAAAACACAACTAGTGAAATCAGGTCCAAATACCTGCTTGTTCAAACAAGTTCTTCATGGGGCTCAGGAGAGGAGACTCTCATGACCCTTGGAAGCCCTGCACGACCTAACCTTCCACAGCCTTTCTAACTCCATCTTTTCCACTTGCCCCTGACTTCTTATTTCTCTCATGGTAAATATTCCTGCCTCAGAAACTTTGCTCTAGCTCCTTAAATCCTTCTTAGTCATACACAGGGCTTAATTGTTCACTTATTTAATATCGTTATTAAACATCATCTTCCAGTAAAACTATAGTTGGCCATATTCCCTAACCTTTCTCCTTGCTTATTTTTTTTTTCCTTAAAACCCATTAGGCTGTCTAATGAAATATACGGTTTACTTAAAATTTTATCTGGTATCTTCCTCAAGGTAGGATGCTGTCTCCAGGGATGATGATGATGATGATGATGATGATGATGATGATGATGATGATGATGATGATGTGTGTGTGTGTGTGTGTGTGTGCGTGTGTGTGTGTGTGTGTGTGTGTGTGCTTTGTATACACCTACATTTTGAATACCTAGAACAACAGCTGGGTCACAAAGGGGCTCAAGGTGTCCTTGAAGGATAAATAAAGTAGGCTATGTAAGCAAGTATCAGTAAAGGGAATGGAAAACAGGAAAACATTTTACAAGTAAGCCACCCACTAAGGCTCCAGGTCAGCCCATTACAAGAACTGTTTGTGGACCAGACAGTCCAGGCACCTAGGTGCATTAGAGAAAACAGGTGGAATGAGAACAGACAGTGAAAGTGAGCTCCCCACTCAAGCTGTGGAAAGACCACAATGGTAGCTGTGGCTACCCACAGATGGACCAAGGCTGGTGCCCCAAGCCAGTGCTGGGGCCTGCCTTCCTCTTGCTCCCAGAGATATGAAAGATTCACAGCAGTGTGGATGGTGATGATGGGCACAGTTCACAGCTGTGCTGGTGGGAAGGCTGGCAGAACCATAGGATGCACTGGGTCAGGGTACACCTTGCTCTTTATGGAAGCTCTTTATGGATAATTTACAATTATCCCCACTCCCTCATTTTGACAACAGTCACTCACGTAGCCTTTGGATATAAAGCCTTGGCAAACCATTTAGTGAGTGTCCTTTGAGGTGACTGTGACCACAGGCCTGGGCTCTCTTGGTTAAATTGCCCCTGGGTGTCATCTCTCATTGGTACAAATCCATGCCTTACTTGAAACGACATCTTCAGATCTGCCACAAGAATTACATCTGCCTTCGGTTTCAAACAAATTAGTAACATAGGCTTTTGAACTTATGGAGAGAAAGAGGAGCTGGGAGAGAGGTAGTCAGTATTTTGAATACCCACTTTATGTCTGGCATAGAGCTAACTTTATATCAAAATCTCAGACTTCTGCAGACCCAGCATACAGGGAGAGAGGTCAGAACTTGTCTTGATCCCTCTCCCACTGTAATACTAAGGTATAGGAGTCTGGATGACTTATTTTACAAGATTTGGTTAGCCCACCATTTTGGAGCTGATCAAGCTGTGCGAGGCCCTCCTTGGCTACAACACATCATACGGATGACATCCTGGCAGGAATATGTCAGAAAGAAAGAGCTCACATGGCAAGACAGGGAATATGGAACAGCCTTACATCTTTATAACAACTCTCTACAGAAAGCAAAACAAAACTCAGACACTTCCAGAAATACCTCAATCCCTTCTGAGGGTATGACCCCATGACTTAATGACCTCCTACTAGACCCCATCTCTTAAAGGTCTCACCACATCTCCATAGTAGGGCCACATTTCCAACACATGAAGCCCTGGAGGATATACTCCAGCCTCATCCAAACCATGGGAGAGCCCCAGGAACAGCAGCAGTGTTTGCTTTGTACCCTTTGGCTGCTGTAATAAAGCACCATGACCAAGGGAAGTTATAGAGGAGAGAATGTATTTTGGCTTGTGATTCCAGAGGGATAGGAATCCATCATGGCAGGGAATCATGACAACAGGGAGCAGACGTGGAGGCAGGAACAGTTGAGAGCTTACATCTCAGATCACACTCAGGAAGCAGAGAGAGAATTTTGAAACCTCAAAACCTGCCCCCTGCTCCTGCCATAACATACTTCTTCTAGCAAGGTATGACTCCTAAGCCTTTCCAAACAGCTCCACCAACTGGGCACCAAGTGTTTCAAATGCCAGAGCCTATGGGGACCATGAAGGATTAATTCTCTCAAGCAGGGATTGTGAGGACAGTGCTGCAGCGAGTAGAAGAAGTGCGATCTGCTAAGTGGGGGAAGCTACTTCCTCAGGTAAGTCAAAGCCTTCAGAATCCAAAGGTTCCAAGTCCTCAGCTCTTTAGGGTCCTCCTATACATCTCCACCCCCAGTTAAAGGGTCCTATTTTTTACCAGTCTGTGCCCTGACTATAACTACTGACACTCTCTGAACCTGGGTTTTGAATTTTCACTCTAAGTTAGCCAACCTTATAATGAGGAATTGGGTCTGATTTTCCACTACTTGAGCTCTGTGGCTGCTGGAGAGATTCTCTTCCAGGACACACTTAGAAAGCTGTAGACTTTGCAAGCATATCAAGAGACGTTTTTTTCTTTTTTTATTGATCTCTTGCTTTTTTATGGTCAGTTTAGAGCTTCCAGGAAGGAAAAAAAAAACAAAAACAAAAACAAAAAAAACATCCTTTTCTCCCTTATTTATCCACAAATGGCCAAAGGCTAAATTTATGGTTCCTCACAGTAACTTCTTCAAACATTTCTAACCTCGGGCTTTCAGTCTGCAAAACTGGCTGTTTTAGCAGTCCCAATCTGGTGCTGAGATCCTGGGGAATTCCTAAAAAGCAGCTAGTTTTCAGGCTACATCGGAATCCTGAAGATGTTAGATCTAAGTCCTTTGTTTTGTTTTGTTTTGTTTTTTTGTTTTTGTTTTTGTTTTGTTTTTTGATTTTTGTTTTTTTGTTTTTTTTGTTTTTTTTTTTGAGATAGGGTTTCTCTGTAGCCCCGGCAGTCCTGGAACTCACTCTATAGACCAGGCTGGCCTCGAACTCAGAAATCCGCCTGCCTCTGCCTCCCAAGTGCTGGGATTAAAGGCGTACGCCACCACCACCTGGCAAGATGTTAGATCTAATACAGGCAGCATCAGGATAGATGAACTTACCAGCAAGAGTGAAGGCAAGCAGACAAAAAGCAAATTTTCCTTCTACTGTGTCCAGAACGCATGGTGAGATTTAGAGTGGATCATCCTGCTTTAATAATAATAATTTAAATCCCTCACAAGAGTGCCTAGCAGCTTGGATTTTAGTTGATTTTGAATAGAGTCAAACTGACAGCCAAGATTAGCCATCACATGGTGCCAATCTCTAATTTTAACACCAAGCTTCTGATCTATAGAGAGACCATAGCTGTACAACTTCTTTCTAGTGCCTGGGACTTCTGGGCATCAGACACATATGACTCTTGTCCACTTCTACAGCTCTGTATAGCCATGAAGGGACTACTTACACCGTATACATATAACTACAGCTCTTGAAATATGTGCAGCAGGCATTTGCCAAGATCCATAGTGACTTGAAAGCTCAGTATGGAATAGACTTTTGGTCTCGTAAATCCTGTGGAATTCATCCACCAGCTCCTCACCTTGTCACTTGCAGACTTTAAATCCAGACTCCACAAAAAAATTCCAGCATGTCACCAGCATTCCAGACAGGAAGTCACCTTTTACTAAATGGTTGGGTCCACCCACAGAGCCTCTATTTCTGGAGATGACACTGAACAAGGAAATGGAGCCTGCTTGGAAATACAGGAAGCTTATACATAGGAGAGGTGAGGAAGAGGAGGAGGAAGAGGGGGAGGAAGAGGGGGAGGAAGAAGAGGAGGAGGAAGAAGAGGAGGAAGAGGAGGAGGAGGAGGAGGAAGAGAGGAGGAGGAAGAAGAGGAGGAGTGATTGAGTTCCAGATCATGTCCACACAGAGAGTCTGAATCCTCAGAGCCCCATCTCATCTGACAGGGCACTAATAGTTCCCACCTCAGCCCACTCCTGGGGCTGTTGTGGGGAACACATGGAGGTAACGGGGTCTCAAGGCCTCTCTGTAATCCTCACTGTCCTGCTGGCCAGAGATTTTCAAATGTTGCTCTGTCCCTGAGACCTGCTGCAGATGAAGGTTCACCTGTGCCTCATGCTGCAGCTCTGAAGATTCTCAGTCTCCCAGCAGCTTCCAGTCACCTGTTTTGTGAGCTTATGACTCTTCTTTTATTCAGGGTCAGTGGAGCCATGTACACCAGATAAGGGACTTTCTCCAGGGAGACTGCCCTTGGCCAACCTCCTTGCCTGCTTGCTCTCTACTATCAAAGCTAGCAGAATGTCTCATTGGTAGGAGAGCCTAACTCAGGGACATTTCTCTACTTTCCAAGACCAGTTGTCATGGTGCCACTGAGAAGGGCCCCAGCCTCTGCCTCTGGGTGGCTCAGGTCACATCCTTGACACACACCAGTGCATCTTTGTTAGCAGCTGCCAGGCCTAGCTTCCCAGACGTCAGAGCACAATGTCTCCTGGGTCACTCTGAAGTCATCTCCAGCTGAGTCATTTCCCTAGATCAATGCCTTCCTGAGAGCTGGTGTCCTCAAGGTCCCTTTGGGAGGTGACTGTACCTGGTTGAACCATGCATACCTAACACCTTCTCTGCCCCCTGCATGGCACACCCACAAGGTATGTCTATGCACATGGGAGCAACTAACTGCTCTCACTAACTACCAAGGTCAGTTTATGTCCTTGAAATACAGAAGGATCCTGGGATGTCAGCTGCACTGAAAGCTTATGGATACTTGGAGCCAGTGGCATAGTCTGAACCTAGCACCCCAAAAGGTATTGCTTCCTTTCAAAAGAATGAGCCTTATTTCCTTGGGCCCCTCCCATTGCCACACCTCTCCTATTGCCATGCCCCACCCAAGCCCTGCCTTCCACCGACCTCATGATATAGCCAGGACAGGACTCCTGACGTGGAAGACTACAACCTCTACTGGGTGGTCATAAATAGGCAATCGCTACGCTGAGATGAACAGGTAGACAAGACCCCAAAGACTTGCTTTCATTGCTGTACACAGCCATCAGCATCTGCCTGCCACATCAATGGTTTGCTAAATGATGACAGAGACCTAGATTCAAGTCCATGATAAGTTGGCAGCTGTGAGGCTATCTGTGAGACATCATGTGGACATCATGTGGAAGTGGGGGGTGGGGAGAATACAGAGGAGGGCTGATAAGAGCTGAAGGAACATTTGGAAGGATGGAGGGCACAGTAGCTGTCAAATCCAAATGCCTATTCCAGAAGAACACATTCTTCTTCCCAAGACCCCAGTAAAGGGACCACACCAACGGTAACATGGAGCACTATTTACACCGTTGTCCTACAAACACATACGTATGATAAACTTTATTCTATAACTGAAGGACAGTGAAACATGAGAGGCAATTTATCAGGAAATTCAGCAAGCTTAGCACAGGAGTTTTCCCCTTCCACACTAAATTGAAAGCCTAAAGGAATCACTTCACAGTTTCTCTGTAGGACATCAGCACTTTCAGTGGCATTCCTATCAGCTTCAGGACCAACGTTAGGTAGAATAAGGATTTTATAAACATAACCACTGAGGGTGCCTTCACTGTTATCAGATGATGAACAGGAAGTGAGAGTAGACAAAGCGGACACTCTGGGCAAAGGGCTGACAGCAAGATCCTGTCCTTCCTTCTGAACACCTTAAATTCAAAACTAAGAAAGTATTTACTTCTGGAAACTTCCATATGGTAGTGTGTGGAGAAGCTCTCACTGGCTACTGAAAACACAGGCGTCACCACTCAGGAAACAAACTGCAGAAAGTCATGGCTGGGTGGGCTGCAAATTATGGATGGAGGACTATGACAGACCGCAGAGAAAGGACTACATCAGACAGTGAAGAAAGGATTACTATAAACCACAGAGAACATATGACAGACCGTGGAGAAAAGACTATAGCAGACCATGGAGAAAAGACTATAGCAGATCGTGTCCAAGGCGACAGCTTAAGCCAATCTTTAATTGTTCTCTTGATTGTGTGTGCTATACATGCAACATAAATATGAAACCATCTCTTTTCTCTAGGGGTCTGCAGGTGTGAGAAATGTGGGCATTTTTGGTGTGGCAAGTGGGTTTCTATAGCATTAGTGGAAACCAAGGATTTACGCAAGTTCTTTTCATTGAGGGCCATGGGCTGTCTTAGAGAGGATGATTCCTCAGGCAGTGACAGGATTGAAGCTCGTCTCTGATATCAGGATGGATGCAAAGAACCCCAAAGTATGTATTCATGGATACACATATGTGGGACCGTGAAAGGCAGCCTGTTTTCTGGTTGAGCTAGGTTTAAACCCCGGAGACCCAAGGAAGGTGTTTGCCACGCCCCCAGACACCAGGCTCCTGACACGAGGCCTCAGCTCCATAATTCTGTGGCCATCAGTCACCTAGGGCAACCCCCGAGACCCAAGTCCCTGGTATTCTGTCTGGACCACACCCCCACAGTTACTTAGCAATAGTCAAGTATGTTCCTCCCCACAGTTACCCAGCAACAGCCAGGTAGGCCTGGCCCACTATAAACGGGCCTGCTTGCCCCCCTCTTCCCTCTCTTACTCTTATCTCTCTTACTCTTGTCTCTTGCCCTCCTGCTCCCCCTCTCTCCCCATTCCCTTCCCCCTTCTCTCCACATGGTCATGGCTGGCCTCTACTTCTCTACTCTCTCCCTCTCTCTGCCTTTCTCTGCCTCTACTACCCTCTTAGCTCCCCTTCCCAGACACTCCTCCCTGCAAAAGGTATTTAATCTCAGGCCTGCCCTAAGAAAGTGGGGTATGGCTTCATTCATCACAACTCTCTACCATGACAATAAACACCTTAAAACCATGGATCTGCTGTGCTGGAGCAATGGAGCAGGTCTTCCTCTAAAGAGCCGCACATCTAACCTCCTGCAGGAGGCCTCCCTGCATTCTCAGCCACAGTCTCCACCAAGACAAGCCACCCAAGCAAGCCTAGGACATTCTCCTCCCAGAGAGACCCAGCTAGAGTTCTCCTCACCCCCACCCCTGCTTTTCCCTTCAACCCCAGGCTACAGTCAGCCCCTTGGGCCCACACTCCGTTCTCAGCTCTTCTGCAGCACCCAGTGGTGTCTGCAATGCCCAAGAGCTAGAACCTTGGTGAGGCCAGGGTACCCAGGAGTCAGCTCCCAGCAGTTCCCTGGGGACCTCATTTTAACACCCCCTACCCACGTATACACATATGCACACACCATATCATACACACAATCATGCACATGCTCACAAGCACTCAAACATGCATGTACACACAAAATGGTGATGTAAGAACTGAGCAAACAGGGACACCTCATAAAAATACCGGGAAGCCAGAAATGTCCATTAAGCTTAAAGTCAGGGAGCTTCAAAAAGAGTTTACTGATCAAACATCCATCCCCAGGAGATACCCTAATTGCAGGGAGTAATGCCCAGTTCCAGGAAATGTCCCAGTAGGGGGTGGATCTCCCTCCACCCCTTCTACATGCAACAGGTATCTCCTCCTCACCTGGGGTACAAAGGTCAATGGAAACAAAGAACAATGTGCTCCACCAATGAGAGATAACCAACTCATGCTGTAAACCTATGTTCTGGAACAGTATAAAAAGTCTGTGCCTTTGTTCTCCAGGGTCACCTTTGTCTGAAATCGGGGATGACCCCAGTATACTGGATTATTAAAAAAACCTCTTGTTCCACAGAGAAAGCCACACTCCCAGGTGATCTAACAAGCCCAGGATCCCAGGATCCCAGAATCACAGG